>NC_071533.1:57964770-58177270 GCF_026979565.1 Vidua chalybeata | reverse complement strand
TTCAAGGGCTGCCTATACATCTTTCCAGTCGTGAGAGCCACCTGAGAATGATGGTGGCTCTTGACTGGAAGTCTGTTACACCTGCATAGGTCAATGCAGCTTTAGAGCCCCATGGAAGAGCAGCTGCCTTCTGGGAAAAGGCAGCACTGGGTCACCTATGGGCACGAGGCACTGAGAGATCAATGGCTCCGACTGCAGCAGCGTGCCAGAATGCTCAGCCTTGACAGGTCGTGCAGGAGCAGGTTCTCCCAGCTCTGGGTTGTGTCTTTGGCTGGAGGTGGTTTGGCAGACACAGGTTTGCTCTGAGCCGTGTTTCAGGATGGGGACAGAACTCTGGTACCCAGATGTTGCTGATGTTGCTGAGTGCCAGTCTTCACTCGGCAGCTGCCCTGGGAGACCCAGCAAAAGGGAGCTTGAGCTTGCACTGAGCACAAAGTGCTCTCACCATGGGTATCCCACCCGCTGTGTAGGACAGCAGGCTGCTCCTGTAGGGGACAGGGGCCATGGCAGCGTTGGCCTGATTGTCTTAAAATCACAAAATCATCATAGAATGGTTTGGACTGGAAGTCCAATTTGACCCCCTTGCCATTGGTAGGTTCACCTTCCATTAGACCAGGCTGCTCAAAGCCTCTGCCACCCTGGCCCTGAACTGCTTCCAGGGATGGGGCATCCACAGCTTCTCTGGCCAACCTGTGCCAGTGTCTGACTGCCCTCACAGTAAAGAATTGCATTCTAATATTTCATCTAAAGCTGTCCAGATGTCCTCTTTCAGTTTAATTCCATCATCCCTTTGTCCTGTCACTACATCACTGTTTTCCAAATAACCACCTTTTATTTGTTGTTTTTTAATCCAGAAAATCTCCAATTATATCCAATGTATTGAAACATTAAACATCATATTAACCATGTCTCTATGCAGTGTTCCTAAATTAACCCTGGGGAGCTCTAAATCCGTCACAGCATCTCAGCTGTAAGAGGAGAAGGAGAGCAGTGCTACATGTGGTAGGTGTAAATGGCAATTCCCTAGCTTTCTATTTTTGGTGATGTTGGAAGAGTTAAATATTTGTTTTCCACAGCAGTCACTTTGGTCTGGTTTGTTTTATTTTTGTTGTCAGTGGTAGGGTTTTTATATGCCATCACTTTCATTAGCACTTAATTGTTGGCACAGAGCCTCAGCTGCCAAATTACCTGTCTACTTGCCCTGTGAAGGGCTATTATGTTGATTGCCTTCTGAAGAAGCTGTGCCATTCCAGAGTTAAGGCTGTGTTGTTTTTTTGCTTCACAGAGGTACTAAACACTTTTCCATCTTGTGTTAAGTATAAATAGAAGATCAAGTTGTCCTTCAAACCACCGAGCGTGCTGGTGGGAAAGAAGGCTGTGGAAGCAGGGAGCTGCCACCCAAGCACTGGCAAGAAGAGATTCTGAGGTAGCGCAGGAGAACAGGGCAGAGTTTGTTGTAGCTACGAGAGCCACCAGCTGACCTGAAGAAAAAGCAGGAATGCTCCACCTACAAGCACAGTGGGCAAGGGGAGGGTGGTGTGTAAAGCTGTTCTATTTTCTTTAAATAGAAAGTATCACAGAGTTGAGGTCTAGGTCAATGTTCTGGTCACAACTTGTGTCTGCAGTGCCTCACTGATCTCTCACAGTAATCACTGATCTTTCTCCAGGAGCTCTGGAGCTTTGTACAGCTGAGTGCTGCTGCATCACTGCAGAAGGCAGGCACTGGGGCTGGCTGGCTGGGTAATGCAGGGAAGAGGGGATTGGCAGGATGTTCTCTCCACATCTCTCATTTTAACAGGTTCAGATGTCTCTCAGTTTTATTTTATTTCCATCTGCTTTACCCTCAGGTTCATGACACTCTGGTGTTGCAATTTACCCAGAGCTTGTGGACAGATGAACACTTAATGGGAATTTTATCTAAGTATATCTTCTGCAAGCCTGATGCAGACCAGGGACTTGAACCAGTGTACTGACATTTTGATGAATGCACTGATCACCCACTGCTTGTGCTCCAGAAATAGAAGATCCTTTGTTTACTTCTTTCTATCAGAATTAAGACAGCTTGGTTCACTAAATTTGTTGACTCTGTGGCAAATATGTAGCACAGCAAAGGGAGAATCTGCTCTCCACTTACCTGACCAGAGGGTCTGGCCATGATCTCATCTCCCTGCCCTGGGTGCCCTCCTGTGGACATGAAGCTACAAAGAGGAAAGTTTAGTAAAGGCCCTGTTATGTCCAGGACATGATGGATACATTCAAGACATTACTCGGGTACACATGTGCTCCTGGATCTGTTCAAATCCCGTAACTGTAGTTTCTAGAGCAGGAACACTCAAAGTCTAGCTCCTGGCTTCAGATAGAGCATCTTGTTTCCTGCTTTCTTTCCACTAAAAACTGTCATCCTGCTGTATTGAACTTGCCAGCCATGTTGGGAGACAAAAAACACAGATCTTCTGGAATATTGTGTCTTGTGTGAGGAGGAAAAAAAAAAAACATAAGGAGATATTATAATTTAACTGTTGTGGTGTGCAAAACTGTCGAAAGAAGCCCTTTGTCCACACCCCAATGAAGAGATTTTAGTGTTTAACTGGGGAAGGTACACAATATCTGCCATACTCAGAAAGTGCACCCACAGACGAGTCAAGCATGGTATTTTTGTCTCTGTCTCGCAATTGTGTGAGGAAATAACCACAGCGAACTCCATCCACCTCTCATGCAGGAGAATCCCACAAACCCTATAGAGGATATTTCCTACATATGCTTTTGGAATAGGACTTGCAGCAGCTTCAGCTTATGCATGGACCTTCCCCCGAGAACTGAATTTCAACCTTTAAGGTTAAATTCGGGTTAGCATGACACCATCTGTCTAAGTTACCCACTTTGCTTGGGAACACGTTGCATTTGGCCAACATTTCAAATGCTGCGTACAGTGACTACAGGGAGACCCTCGAGAGAAAAGTGCTTCTGAGAACTACAGCAGTTTTATACTGAGTTCTTTAAAGCACACAAATAGTAGTTGGCTGAAATGTTACTTCCCTGAAGAAGACAAGAGTTTCTTTAAAGAGAATTCAAAATCAAACAATATTTATTACAATAAATACTGTCAGGGAACTTCAGGTCTCTAAAGGTAATCTGGTAAAAATTGGGGTCTAAATTAATATTGAAAGGAAAAGATTGAAAGACAGGCTGTCCTTCAGTAATTTTTAATAACTTATTCATTGATAACAATAATCAGGCAAAAAAAAGTGTTTGGAAGACTGAATATTCAGAGATAGCATCCAATGGTTACCAATGTCATCGTCATTCCTAGTCATAGGTAGCTCATAGCTGCAGTAACAGTTTCATTGAATTCCAGGTATGCCATCCATCTTGCTCTCTTGCCTACCAAAACTTTGCCACAGCTCCCCTTCCAGTCTGCTCTGGGAACTGAATGCACCCCAGTCTGGGCAGAGGCAGGGACTTTTTGGTAAATCTGGTTGCACTGCTTGCTGACATCAGGCTCTGACTTCCAGCATCTGAGAAATGAAGCAGTTCAGCTAATGGTCTCCTGGTCCCTAGCACAGGTGAGACTGTATGGGGCAAGTTGCTTTGATTCTGCTATTTGCTTCATGGCAAGCCTCTTGACTAGAAGTGGAGAAAGATATTTTGTTCTGCTGTGTAAACAGTTACAACTTCTGATTTATCTTATGAACTTATTTCTAACTACAACCCTCAGCATAAATGAAAACTTCCCTGTTGTGTTTAAAAAACAAATCTTATCTATGTCCCTGGAAGGCAAAGCCCAGTGCTGGCACAGTTATACCCAAGACAGGTTGAACCAGTTTGGTGCAGCTGAACTTGTGAACTGGAGTTGGATTTCGTCCCACCGCTTTGGTGCATAGAAGGAGGGAGCCATGTGACTTTCTTCTCTAGGCCACATAAAAACACCCTCAAAGGCAGTGTCTGGAGCCTGCTTAGACCAGGGGGCTGAATACGACACAGGAGCTGTTTCCAGAAGTGATAGTCAAGTGAGAGCGAGGCAGAGAGGGAACCCTACAGTGGGAATGACTGGAAGTCCTCCAAAAAGCCTTCAATGCCTGTATCTGAATGGCAAAAATGACTATGGCTCTGATGCATGGTGTTGATCTCTCCTGATAAATCTCAGTAAAGCAAACAAGACTGCTTTTTTCTGTACTTGCCTGAAATGAAGTTTTCTAAATATCTGAAGAGTGTAAGTGGTGGAGAAGAAGCTGGCTCCAGGAACTGGTACCTGGCGATGCCTCTGTCAGGTCCTTCCTCATCATGGACCAGCCCAGTTTCACCTGCACATAGTTTCTATTGGCCATAGCTGAGAAGAATCTTTGAATCTGCTGTCACTAAGGCTTGACCCAGTGGCCAGGGCATGGATGTAGACGAGGCAGTTTTACCTCATGCTCCCTCTTTGAAAGGGACAGAAATGGCTCTGACTGGAGTGACACTCAGAGGTCTGGCTTTGAGCCCGCTCTAAGGGCCTATGCTGCAGCAGGCTATTTAATGTCTGCTTGCTCAAATAGAAAGCTGAAGATTCTAAAGGCCTCTCCAGCTTCCCATAGTGAAGCTGTAATTTAGGCTGTTTAGCACCAAAGATTAGATTTGCACTGTTTTCCAATAACCTACTGCATCATCATTTACTCACTCTACAGATACTCCAGCAGATTTCAATGACCTTCTCAAAAATAAAATCAGACTAGATTGAAGTATTTGCTTTAGAAGATGCTAATCAATATCTATTTTGTAAGCCAATATGGTTATGTCTCCTGTTATTGTGATTTATTTCATTTTTGTTGACCAAAGGTGGTGATAACAGTACTGAAAGTGGCAAGGGTTAATAAATTCAGATGAGGTTGTCATCTTATTACCAGAGTGCAGGAAGTGAAGCACAGCCATTTAATTAACCTAGTCGCAATGAATTTTATGCAACATGCAGTTAACACTTCATCTATTAAAACCATGAAGCAGATGGTAGTGAGCAGTTTTGTCTGCCATAAATAGGGTACCAATTTAAATTACTTGCTGCACAGGATTTTATTGGATGAAATTATCTAGATATTAAATGGTGAGATATTTAATAATCTCTTTCTTTAAAGTCATGCATATATAAGACTCTTGGTCCAATAGTAGAAAACTCAATTATTTCCATGAAATCTCCAAAATGGAGAGCTTGAAAAAAAAAAAAAAAAAAAAAAAAGACAAAACCTTGATGAATTGACATTTCTTCAAACTCCAAGGCCTTCAGTCATTCATTATCTGTACTAGAGAATACATACCCCATTATAAAGTTCTACCCTACTTTCTCTACCTGCGTAAGAGATTTTTATTATTCACATAAATGGGTAATTCTAGATGATTATTAAAAGGCCACATTTCTCAATAGACTGGTAGTCTCACTCTTGCTCTTGAAAAATGATTGTGATAAATATTACCAAATTTAACATTTTCCTTTTCATTTCCCACAGTTAGGAAGAGTTATGTGAGCACATGACTGTACATATGGGCAAGGGGGCTGTATATCAAAGGCACTGTGGGCAACTTGGTGCCTGAAGCTGAGCAGCCACTTTGCTTCCCTGTATTTTATCCTAGGGAGGTGAACATAAACTTTAAAAAGCCAAACAAACAAACAAGCAAAGCAAAACACAGTTGTGCAATATGGCTTCATATGAACATAACAATTTAGACATTTCTGGAACTTGCCAGCTCTTGAAATTATTTCATGCACAAAATTTCTGCCCTCATATAAAATACAAGGCAGAGGAAGAAGCAAATAGGCTTTCCTAAAATTGTGATTGCCTCAGGACTCTGTGAAACCCATTTCTTAGCAGAGAAGCAAATGTTTGTTTGAAATCAGAGCAAAATCCCACGAAGAAGAGCAAAGCCTGAGCCAGCAGAGCAAGTAGGTCGCTGCATGCCCAGGATTGTGCAGCTCCCACAGTCCTAGGCAAGGGCAGAAAATTGTCTTCCCACTCCTTCAGAGAAAACAAATCTGACTGACTTTCCTTCGGCATTCTCCTTCTGCCTCCAAAGACAGAGGCTTGTCAACAAGGTTGTGCTTCTGGTGAATAGGGTTCATTAAGCCCACAGAAAGCCAGAGGGTGTGCACTCATTTGTTTGAATGACTCTCGGAGACTCCTTTATTTGAATGACTTTTTCCTTAGAGAGGCAGAAGGTAAGTGTGTCCTTTGTCACCTCCTCTGATTGCTCTGTCCACTGAACCGCTAGCAATAGCTATCAGAAAGCCTCCAGAGATTCAAGGCATCACAATCCATGACAAAGGACATAAATTGCTCTTTTCACAGATGACATCCCGCTTTATCTCAGTAAAACACAAATCTACGTTCAATGCCTGAAGAAGTCCTGGAGCATTACTCCACTGGAGCAAGGCTTCATGGAAATATGACTAAATCAGAGGTGATCCTTACACAATCATCCAGAGAGATTTTTTTTCATTTTCTATGCTATTGACCTCCAGGGGAATTCAACTGTTTATTGGTACCAGCCCCACCCTACTTAAGCAAACTGCCACAGTCCTTTTTCTGCCCATCCTATCAGGAAGGAAGGGCTCCATTTGCTATTGAACGTACTGGCACAGGTTTGGCTTGGCTGTAACAAAAATGGTCCCAAATGTAAGTAACGCACAAAAGAGACAAAAAGTAAACTTTTGAGGCACAGTAAAACCATAAGAAAAGTGAAGGCTTTCCCTGGTGGGCACATGTGATTATCGGGCAATGTTACCTGCACTCTTGGGAAGGGCATGCAGCACTCCCACCACCAGCTCCTCTGCACGAGGAGCTGTGGGGCTCTTGACAACTCTTTATTCTTTCACATGTGGTTCGTGACCAAAGCTTATGGACTTCTTGAGGAGACAGGCAGATCAGGAGACCATGCCATCACTTCTGGGAGAAAGAAAATCACATTATCTTTGGGCATCCACACTCACCTCCAGGCTGCCACAGATTGCCACAGCAATGAGAAACAATGCTTAAAAGGTGGGAAGGAGAGGATTGAGGAGCATAACTTGGTCTTTGTTCAAGACCACAATGAAATCAACTCTGGACAGTTCAAAACTAAATTTCATTTGGTTTTCATGCAAACATACTATGAGTTAATTTCTTTCTAGCAATTGCTGCTGAAGAGAAATGGACAGATATCCAGGTGGAACAGGCAGTGCCCTAAGTCACAGGAGCTGCCACTGCTGCAAGGGGAATCTCTGCCCTTATTCACTCCGGGAAAAAAAAAAAATCACTCCATGAATACCAAAGCACAACAAAATCCATAGCCTAACAGTTTCTCCCTTTTCATTAAGCATCATTAACAGGGTTTATTATGACAATAAATAATGAAACACCGTACAGCAGTTTAAAATATTGATTGGACATTGATGGATATTGATTGGATATTGGCATTGTTTGGATAGTGATGCTTTTCTTCAGATAGGTCAATATTACAGATCAGTCTGAGATGCTGAAGCATTTCAAGGCTAAATGACCAGCCTCGGCCAACTCAAGAGGTCAAAGCCAGGCCCAGAAACAAACCCTGTCTCCTGACCGCCAAGTCAGTGCTTTATCAACAAAGTGCATTGCTCTTTAGTATATTCATTTATAATGCAGATTAGATGGATGAGAGGAAAATTTAATCATTTAGAATGCCTAATAACTATGCTAATGTGTTCAGATAAAATAAGCATTCACATATGCTGACTTTATAGTGTAATAAACGTCTGTTATCTTTTGAGGCGTGCAGTACTTTGATTTTCATATACCAACTCCTTTTTATTTCAAGTGCAATAAAAAAATGGTTTTTTGAAAAAATTGCAAAGCTCAAGACTCCTAAACCTCATTTCAGTAGTGCTTGTGTGCAGTGCTGACAAACTACTCCAAACAGTGGGCACAGGTGGTTGGGGTTTCTTTGGCTGACTGGGCTTTTTGCTCTCTGACAAAGTGTGTCAAACTAATTTGAAGACTTGCACTTCAGAGATGGCAAAAAGCTTAGAGGATATTGATTTCAATGAGTCTGAAACTTTGTGTGTACAGAAACACCGATCCCCTTGGAAGTTACTTTATTTTTCTGCATAAGACCAAAGACATGCTTTGATCCCCTATCTAAGTTTCTTTTGTTCTTCCTCATAACACAGGCACATTTATACAACATTTTAACAGGTTTTAAATCAGAACTGCTTGCTAATCACATGCCAGTCTCTGGAACCATGTGTGACACTCACAGCCTTTCCTCTGGCTGCAATTTCTTGGCTACATCCTTCCCACTGGCAGCCACAGATCCCAAAGCTGTGGCTGCCAAGGTGCAGTTCAGGCTGGGTGCTTTAGGAAACAGATCACTTTTGCCTGAAAACATCTCCAAGTGATGCTGCAGCCAGTACAGGAGGTCAGCCCTGGAACCCAGATGGCTGATCCACCATGGCATGGCCTTGCCAGCCTTGGGGAAAAACCTGATGCTGTTCTTCGCTTCTGCACTGCACCGTGTTATGATTCTCCTATATGGAGCACTTCAAAAACAGAAAAGTAAGGAATTGAGAAGTCATGGGAGAAAATAATCTCAGAGTGATAAAAAAAAAAAAAGAAGTGAGCATTCACCATTAATTTTAACCTATGCTGAAAATAATTCAAGTCAGTTTGGAGAAAATCAACTGTCTTTATAGCAAACATAGTAACATTTGTTTAGTCTTCTTCCCTTGAGAAGATTGAAATATCAAAATACCTTGTCTATAAAAGGAAATAATTACCTGGCAGAAGGTAATAAATGACCACATATTAGAAACATCATCAAGAACAACAGAAAGTCTTGGGGCCTGGTTTTCCCTTACAATAGGACAATAAAGAATAGCTAAAATAAAAAAAAAGCATAAAGCAATGGTGTCTCATTCTGGATAAAAGCACAAGCCTCACCAAAAGCATTAAAACAAGGAATGTGCCCTAAAATGGGAAATGGGGCCTCTCTACGCAGTTAACTTTTGTGAATGAGTGCAGGGAGCTCTATAAGGGGATGGCTGCCAGCATGAGGAAGGCAAACGATGTGGAGGGCATCATCAGGGAAAAATTAGCAGATGAGTCTACTGAAGCTGAGGTAGAAAATAGAAGGGAGGCTGACTAGGAAGTGCAGATCTTAGACAGTTTGTCAGGCAAAATTGCCTACCTGTTCCCATCTCCGTGGAGATGCATGGGTTATATTTGGTACTTGAGATTTTGTCATTTGCACTCCAATGAGTATTTGCCTGCAAGAACCTGTATTTATATCACAAGGTTAATTAGTCATGCTGGAAAGCAGTGCTGCAGAATGGACAGAAAGGGACAGACATGCCCAAGTCTTTCTTTAAATATTGAACTGCTCCTATTTTCTAAGCTAAATCTAAAATTTGGCTCCCATTGGCTGTATTCTTTATGAAGAAGAGCTATGGAAAACAAAGGGTGATGGGAGAATTTGCAGTATTTAGCATTTCCCTGCAATCATGAAAATAGCCAGGAGGACAAACAGCACTGGCAGGCAGAGGCAAAGCTGCTGCAGGAGCTGGGTGTGCAGGAGCAGTCCTGGCACGTCACGCTGGGTGCCTTGGGTGGTGAGGAGCTTTACACAGACAACTGGGTTACGTTCCTCATCCTGGCACAGGCTGAACCACTGTAGATAACAGTCCTCATCTCCTTTTTTCAGCTCCTTAGCAGAAATGTCACAGATAAGTGCAAGGTGTGAGTATTTAGGAGGAATATTTCCTTATCTTTTAATTAAGAATGTTACAGAGGTGGGTTGTTTTTTTTTTTCCTTTTGCAAGATAGGCATAGTAGTAGATTTTTCCAGTCTAACCTTTTATAGGCCAGGCATGTGATATGTGGTAAGAGCCATGAGAGGCATTTAAATTCTCTCTTTTGAGACCTTTTCGTGCTTATTTTAGTTCCAATAGAATTGAGTCTGTTCCATTTGTCCTGATTCACTACAGGATGCTTTTCTTGTCGGAGGAGTGGCTCTGTTCAAGATGGTACTGACCTCATTTGTGAAATGAAGTATCAGCTCAGTGTATGGGGAAGTGTCTTCCTACTGCTGCTTCTAACAATTTTTTTTTTTTTAAAGAGTGGCTTAATACAAGTTCTATTAAGAGTAAGCCAAGGGGGGAAAAAGAACAGACCTTATGGACTGTCATATCACACAGACATTTAATTTTCCATTCACCTGATAAAAACTTTAATCAGAAAAAGCCCTTATCTGAAATAAGAGCAGTACGGTATTTTTAACAGTCTTAGGCTTCTGTTGATGTGAAATCAACAGAAATTGCTGATGCTGAAATCATAATAGTAAGATTGGATAGCTCTTGTTTTTATCTCTGTGAGTGAGAAAAATTGTCTGTTATTATCATCTGCATGTTATTATGCCCTATTCACAGACTGGGGAGCTGAGGCAGAAGTTTTGCTTCATTACAACTGACCAGACATTATCAAGGTGTATACACTATGTGAACAACTCAGCCCCCCTTTATTTTAAAAGCTGGAATATTCACAAAGCTATTACCTGAAATGACACAAATAAAAACAAAAGCGAAATATATATATCTAAGGTGTCTTTAATAAAGAGCTGTAAAAATATTGGCTGACTACAGCCTTTGACTATATTTAGATATATGTTTCCCTGAAGAATTCAGTCACCAGGGTAAAATACTGACAGTTGGTTTATGGTGTTGATATTTCCCATTTATCTCCTCATTCATGTCCATGTGGAATAGGACAAACAAGCAGCTGGGAGAAGAGAGTTGGGGATAGGCTGAGGAGGGGAATTTGTGTCAACAGAGGGTATGAGATACATTCCCCACCCAGGGAAATCTTGTGAGAAGTGAGTTACCCCGTGGCCCAAGGTTGTCCTGCTCGGGCAGTACAGACACACAGAGATTAAACTGCATCTTTACCCTGGCCTTTTTCACCGGGAAGAATTCCAGCAGCAGCAGCCATCCAGCACTTGCCTGAGAGAGCGCTTCTGAGGGCCGCGCAGGTCTGTGCCCCCCATGCCCAGGCCTGTTGTCAGGGGACAGCACATGCACATCCAGTGCCTGAAAGGCAATCAACCCCTGGAATAAAACACAGCACAACTTCAGCCAGCGTGCAGCCATCGGCAGAACGTGCCAGGGAAGACACATTTGAGCAGCACAGCAGTGCTGGCAGCCATGGGCTGGGGGCTCCTGCTGCCCTGCCAGCGCCGGGCCCTGGCACGGCCCAGCACACACGGCCCGGGTGGCACAGCCCTGCAGCAGCTGCCATCCAGAAAAAAGTCCCAGGGAACGGCTTTCTGGCATGGGAAGACTCTGCCTAGCCCGCAGCAATGAACATGGATGGGAGTTAGCTGGTAGGAAAAAGTGAGCAGCAGCATTTCTTGGATCAGCAGCTGGAAACAGGCCACGTGGGCTGTTTCTCAGCTTAAGCATCCTATCTGAACTCTGCTCTAAAACAGGAAAGTACAAAACATGCCTAAAATCTGACAAATGGTGCAGAAGGCTTCTCAGAAAAAATACCTGGAGGAGATCTTTGGAGAGTCATCCACTCTTACACTTTGGGAGGCTGTGTACTCAGTGAGTGGGGCTAGGGTGGATTTCACATGGTGCAGCCCTGCAAAGACAGTAAAGATCAAGGGCATTTACATTCTTGTGCAAAGCATCCAGGTTTGACCATTGTTAGAGACAATATCATATTCCCTATTCCAGATGGATCCATGACAAACTCTACTACGGCAACTTCTGTTGCAGTGAATTTCCCGAAATACAGGAGTTGCATTAATACTGGAGCTGTGGCAGCAATAGCCACAGCAATAGCTCCTCAGAGTTGCTTGTCCCAGCTATTAAAAAGAGGAATTCTTTCTGCTTTGTTTTTCTGCTGCTGTGTGTAAATGTAGGAGATGCACACGATTAAAGTGTCTAGATCTGGAAATCATATTTTAATCTCAGTGTGTGTGTCAGAGAGGCAGAATAGATTAGTTTCTGAATTAATACTTGTAACAGTTCTATAAACACTTAGACAAATTCATAGTCAAAAGGATAGTATCAACATTTAATTTAAAAGGCTCTTTAAGGAGTTTCATTGCCATATGTTGAAAATCTAATCTTTAAAAGAGAAAATATCTAAAAATTTGGCTTACTTCTCAAATGTGTCAATTGATATTTTCCTTAATTTGACCTATTTATCTTAAAACATTTATAATCTGTTAGGGGGATGTTCGTAGCTAAATGTCCAATTTGGTTTGTTTGTTTTTTAAATCTGCCATTCAGTTGCCAAGAAATTAAACAAACAGATGCCACTCTTTTTTGAGGGGCTCCATTAAATACAACGTCTTACCCACCATCTGCTGGATCTGCAGCAGCAATTAACAGCTACACTCTATTCCCAGAGCAGAGCTGACAACAATTGATGGGGCTGGGATCTTGGCATTTTCTCCTTCCCGCTCCTCACCCACTCTCTTCCAAATACCTATAATACAATATTTCTGCATAGAGGACTGTGTCTGCTCAGAAGAGAAAGGAATGAGCTATTCCTTGTTCTTCAAACTGTTGTGGATGAAAGTCCTCCCCAGACATTACACTTTTTAAACAAAGAGCATATTCAACAATAACAACTGAGCCCATAGATGTCTGCAAAGGCTGCATGAGCAAAGTTTGTCCGACATCTTTTGGAACAGATCCCCTCTGCAACAGTGTGCAGCTGCTCTGAGGAGCCAGGGGCCAGGGCTGCACACAGGCTCTTTTCTTCTGCACCACTGGTTCAATCCCACCTGAGTGGGAAGCCGTTGAAAATTCCTGCCTCTGTTTGATATGAAAATACCTGAGGAGGTTCAGCCTAGTGAGCAGCCATGAATCATGAGCACTGGGTGTGATTCATGCCCATTGTCTGACAGCCAGGTAACTGGCTTTGTACCAGTAAACCCTCTTGGAGATGGAGTCTTTTATTGGCAAGTGGCACTCTTAGTCACAGGATAACTTGGAGTGTTTAGATTCCCTTTACTGACTGGGGTGTCAGCCTTCAGCCTACAATCCAATCCTTTCTTTTAGCTGAGCAGATTGATTAGTAGCCAAGTCCAGTTGTGTCAGGGAGAGTTTAAATGGGGGGTCATTAAGAAGATTTTCTACACCAGAATGGTTGTCAAACTCTGGAATAGCCTGCCCAGGGAAATTATAGTCACCATCGCTGGAAGTATTTAAAAGACCTGTAAATGTGGCACATAGGGGCATGGTTTAGTGGTGGACTTGTCTGTACTGGGATAAGGGTTGGACTTGATGTTAAAGGTCTTTTCCAACCTAAACAATTCTATGATTTTATGATTAGTTACCTTGGAACAGAAGAGCTTCCCTGGCCTTTTTTTCAGTGTTTGTGGTAATGGTACTGGGGCTTTTCTTGGACTACTGGGCCTGGACATTAGTTATGCTCTCCCTGGTTTCAGGGAGATTCTCAGGGCACCAGCGAATGCATTAGAATGCATTTTAAGATATCTGTGTATTCAAGGCTCCAGGTTTTTAATTGATGCAGAAAGTCCATATACAAATACACTAGCCTGCCAACTCCCTTAGCTTCTGGCACACATTCTCATAACTCTCCAGTGTCAGGGTCTTCCTTAAAAGACAATGAGCTTCCTCCAAAAGGTGTATTTTTACAGTATTATCTGAGAGAAACTCTTGATGCTGCAACAGTGTATAGCTTTATTTTCAACAAGTTATTTGCATTGCTGTAATGGCAGAAGGATTTCTGTTTCTCTGTCTGTCAGGCTCATAGCCTGTCCTCAGCACAACTGGTTTCTTCAATGAGCCGTGAAGAAAATAAAGGGACATCAGGGTTTAACATTTCAGATGCTCAGCTTTGCCACAGTGTCAGGATAGACAGGTGTACATTATTTTGGAAATTAGAATTTCCATCCTGATAATGAATCTGTATAGCAATTATCCTTATTGCCCTGTATGGTGACCGTCTGTAAAGGCAATCTGAACTTAAAAAAAGGCATCTCATAAATCAAGTGAGATTTAAAATCTTCCAAGAGTTTATAAATCTGCCCAGGATTTAGGGATTAATTGAAGAGCAGACAGCTTAATACATTAACCTTTCACCTCTGCAGTCCTGGGCTCAAAAGCTGACTTAGGTCAAGAAGTAAAAAAATAGATTGGTGATTTTGTCCCAGTCCTTATGAGTGCTGGGGTTCAGGATAGCCTGTTTAGCACTGCCTGCAGTGTCCCGTTCTGTCAACAAGGGTTTGCTTTGGGCGTTGCATGTGTCTTGTCTGCTGCTGGCACCCCATTATGAGGTTATTAACCTAAGTGTAAAGTCAGGTGCCCAAAGAGAACAGTTATGGTGGTTGTAAAAAAGGTCAGGAAGCATCAAGGACAACCTTAAGTAGTTTGTTTTCTAAAACTGAGCCAGGTCATTGAAGGGATTGCAGGGATGCTGCAACAGGCGAGGACAGGAGGGAACATCCCCATCAGCCCTTCTGCAGCCCTGTCGCAGCAGGTGAATATTCACACTCATTGTCACTCGCCACACTCCCACCCCAGTGCTGCCTGTGCCCTTCGGACAGGGCTTGCCAAGAAAGCAACTTTACAGGGAGTCAGTAAGAGAAGCTGGGGTCAGCAGGCCTTCCTTAATTTCTTTGTCTCTCTCTGAACACAAGAAAATTCAGCAGCATGCAGCAACATGGACCATCCTTCTCCCAGTTTCCTTTGTCTTGTGAAAGATGGGGACACTGCAGAGGTCCTGGTTGTACACTCAGCTATGTGACAACATTGTGTTCTGTCACTTGGCAGTGACTCTCAGCAGCCTGTCCTTGCTGACTGGGAGCCAAAGTCTGCTTTACAAGGATGGTCCAATGATGAAGGTGAAAGTGTAGCCAGCGTCCATAAAGGTGGTGGAATAACCCATTCATGAGTGGCCACTGGTGGTTGACCCTTGCCCATGGCCCTGGCTTGCCAGCAGTTCATTCCCTGTGGCTTAGCAGTGACCACTGGTGGCAGAACACAGTGTGATCTGTACCTGTGTCAAGTCTGGGGAGAGGGATTGAGCAATGCCAGTGTCAGCAGCAGACATCTCTCTGGGGAGGTAACACTCTGAGTCCCTACTAAATAGCACCGGATTGGGAAGTCACTTGGTGTGACCATCCCTCTCTGTCAGTGTACAAGTATAGCCACAAATTTATGTTCTTCACAACCCTCAGACCACCCTTGAGAAATATCCATGCAAAAATAAAAATTGCCCATGACCCCTCTCTTTGACTTTTTGACCTCTCCCTTTCTCCACAAATACCCTGTCTGCTTGGGATTTGCCAGCTGACTGATGAGATTGGGTCTGATCTCTGCTCTGAGAGGACATTTGAAAATAATGTGATTTTCTGGAACTCAGAAATACAGACACATAATCTACATTTCCAGTGTGGAGTTGCATTTTTTGGGCTGCTTGGAACAAATGTCATCCTGGGGGCTTTTAACCTTATGAAAATGCGTTTGTTACTAATGCAGGACAGAGGTGAGATAAAAAGCACACTGTGAAATCCAGTGATAGAAATTTTAATTTTTTTTTTTTTTTTTTTTTTTGCCTGGGATCTTTTCACTTGTTCCAGCTGGTTCAAAAACACTTGGAACATATCTACAAGGCTTACACGACTGAAAACAAACCTTTGCCAGCAGCAGAACCAGACTGACAGAAACAGGACAAGAGTTTTTTCATGCCACAAAAATGTTACTAAGCAGCATATAGTTTCATGTGTGTTTGCACTTTGCCCCTGCTGACTAAATTATGAAATATTGTTTACTAAAAAACATTATAGTTCACTTTTTAAGAGAATTAATATGATTAAAGGGTTGGGTGAGAACTGATGATTGAAATTCCAACTATTAAAATGCACTCAGTGTGCAGGGAAAATAAAAAGGCACTGAAATTCTTTTCAAACCCAAGCACCAGGTGCATTAATTACATTTCATTGCATGTTGGTTTATTACTGAGGTCACTTGTGCCTTATGATCTGTGTTAACACCTGCGTTCTATGGATATCTCGGTATTTCACTAAACAAGATGAATATTGGCCAGATGGTGACTCCAGTAGGAAGCATTTCACATAGATTTTCCTGCTCTGCACAGTTGCCTGCAAAGGAATCCTGAATGTCATGCTACACCAAAGCAGACCCAAACAATACAGAGATCATTTTGAAATCAACTGCCTTGACAGCATATTCAAAAAGGATCAGATGATAGACAAATCAAGGCCTTTTAACATGGATCTTGCTAATAAATCTCTTGTGTGTAGCACAACAGCATTCTTTGTACCAGCATTTCATCACATGGGGTGACCCTGCCCTGTGTAGAAACATAATTCCACAGAAAACTGGGTCAGCTCAGGCCTGACACATTAGCACAGTGGATTTTTTTTTTTTTTTTTGGTGTTCTGTTTTTTCTCCAGGTTGCACACATGACCTTTCTTCCATAGTACAGGTTAGTTAATGTACAACAGGCATCCAGCCCCCGGCAGGTGCCATGTGGAGGAGTCAGGACAAGAGCCCCACCACGCCTAGCACCTTGGCTTTTGACCAAGGTGGGGAGCAACTCAGGAGAGGTGGGAGGGACACAGACCTCACTGTACCTCTTACTGGCACTGTCTGGCTCTACCCAACACATCAGAAGTTATTTGCTGACCTACACCAGAAATAAACAACAGATTTTCATGCTGGCATGGTATTACACTTTTGAAAATTTGGACAAACCTTCTAAACTTGCAATTAGCACCTACCTCAAACCCACCTCACCTAGAACACACAGCATCATTCCAGGGCACTATCCAGTGCTGTCTGTGAGCTTTGCTGCTGCCAGAGGATGTGTAGAAGGTTTTGTCTGTGTGAGCAAGACTTTTTATTGTGGACATCCATGTTTAGGCTTCTTTTTGTTGTCCTTCATTTGCAGATGTCAGTCGAGGACTATGTGACCATAGCACCTGAAGTGTCAATACAAGTTGTCACACAGTCAGAAGCATTGAATTTTCATGGTCTCCATGGTCTTGTAGTACAATATTCTCCCCCCCCCCGGGTATGCTAGGAGGGTGCATGGGTGCAGGGGGTGCAGCCAGTTCTTGCCAGCTCCCTCCTCTGCCCACTCTGCCAGGATCAAGCTGTCCTGCCAGCCAGTACCAGAAGCCTTTCTTCTTCTGGGGGCTGACAGACACCTTTTCCCACCATGTTGCATCCCAGGTTGCATTCAGATTAGGGGTTTTATAATGTTAGTTAGCCGGTTCTGTCTACCCCCGTTTCCCCCCGCGATGGTTCGCTCCGGGTCACTCATCATTGGAGCGTCCCCATGTCAGTCTTGTAACCACCCCCTGTTCATTCCTGAAACTTCCGTGTCAGTTACCCTGTACCCTCATCCCTATTTGTCCTGGAACCCTGTATCCACCCCTGTCGCATTCTCGTTGGTTGCCGTGGCCCCCGTCACTGCCACATTTCCTGTCCCCATTGGGCGGGAGGGCTTCTGCCCTTGTCTGCCTGCCCCCTATAAAACTCCATGCACCCCCTTTGTTCCTTTGCCATCACTGTCCACGCGGGCACCGGGAACAGATGCTGCTTTCCACTGCAGCCACCACGTGGCAATAAAAGTTCTCCAGCCAACCGCAAGGACAGGGTGTGCCTCCTTCGCCTCTTTACCTCATCCCAGCATCGGTTACAGAGCGCGGCCAGCCCACACTGGTGTGCTAAGCTAGAGTGCCCGGACCACGTGGCAACCCCATTCCGGCCGAGAAGCAGCGCCTTTAGCCGGGCTCCCGAGCTGCCCCGGACCGGGGAGAAGAACGCAACGCCGTGCCACCTTACAGCAGGTAAAGGTGGGATGCTCTGAGTGTTCTCCTTGCAGAATGTGGTCCCTAGGCTGTTTCTGCTGTACCTCTGGGAGAGGCTAGGCAGACATGAAGGAACTAAGGGGAGAAAATGCAGCAGCATAGCTGGCAGACTGGGGCACAGAGAGGGCACATAGTGTTGGGAATGGGGACTTGCCCTGAGAGCAAAACATAGCAATACCCAAAGCTGGCTGTCTGAGCACTGTCCTTGATGAAGTGGATAGAGGCACAGAAAAGCCCCCCAGCATGAAGACAGTCACCAGATCAACACTCTGACATGTACAAAGGAAGGCAGAAAGTGAAGCACAGGGCTGGCCAGCCACTGAGCTCTGCACCGTGCTCAGCACAGGTGCAGAGCACTCATCCACCCAGACGGGAGCTGAGCCCAACCAGCCCCACACCAGCTGCAGGTGGCCAGCTCCTCACCCTGCTGGTGTGCAGGGATGACCCTAGAGCTGGAGGATGCTGTCACCTCTGACAGGTGAGCTCCTTGAGCTGATGACCCTGTTGTTCCTCACAGCGGCACACAGCACCAGCTCCAACCTACAAAAACAAGAAGCCAAAAAAGCAAGAATTAACACCCCCACCTTTCCCCCGGGCATGTGTCCCCCAAGATGCTGTTTAAAGAAGACCAATATCTCACTCCCAAGAAGTGTAGGCAAATCCTATTACAATTTGAGATTAACCATCAGTCAGATAACTCACCAGTGCAGATATCAAATATAAAAGATGTATGTTCTGTGTCATCTGTTTAGCAACCTTAAATTAGCTCACACGGGCGGATGGTGCTGGCCAAATGGCAGAACATGTGCTGCAAATGGAAATCAGAGTCAAAGCAGAATCCTGTGGGATACCCCCAGCAATACTAAAGCAGCTATCTTATTACCTAAGCAATTTTCAGGGACAAGCAGAATTCAGACGCAGCCGACAACGCTCTCTCGTCCAACCTTGGTGAAACTACTTCATTATTATTTCAGTAGTGCCTGGAGAGCTCTATCTGCTGCTGCAGTTTCTCTGCAAAACCCCTTCCAACAACCCACAATAAAAGACTTCCCTGGGAGGACAAGCTTAGAGTTTAATTTAAGACAATGAACAGCAAGTGAAAGTAACAAATAACCAGAGACTAGAAGGGAGAGAGTTGATGGAAATGGTGGAAAGCACTTGTCCCTGGAGTCCCTGTATGTGTACACACACATACTAGATACAGATAATGTGTGCACAGATATTTCAGAAGCCACTTAACCTGAATATAAGGCATCCAGAAATAATTTATAAAAGAAATCCACACATAGGGTGGAGTGCTAGAGGATGGGAGAGACCTGCCTTGCTCTTTGCTGAGGATGCATTGTACACAGGTGGGTTTGACTTGGCTTTTTTCATACCATGAACAACTTTGGAGTCCATAGGCAGCAGTCACATACCTGACTGGACTCAATGATCTTAAAGGTCTTGTCCAGCCTAGACAATTCTATGATTGTATGATTGAAATATCTTTTGTTTCTCAGTGTACATAGTACACACATTTGACCTCACAGCCTTGGCCTGGGAAGCAGGAAAAATAAGAGGACTGTGCAAAGTGGCCTTGATGTAAAGTCTGGGGGGTTGTCTTGCAGCCATGTGCTCTTTGCTGTCTGGGATATGACTGCAATCGAGATGGGAAGCAAATAAATTCAGCAAAATTCCCATCAAAGGGATTTGTTTGTTTGTGTATTGTTTAAATATTTCATGTTTAAGTCTTGCTGAACAACTACTGCATGACCTTACTTCTTGTAGAGCCCCCAACCACTTTCCGACTCCAGCAAGCCCTTATCATATGTGTGGGTGAGGAAGTTCAACCTGGCAAACCCACAGGGAAATCAGCATGTCTTGAACTTCTCCTGAGGCTGTGGGCTTAGTCCAGTTTTTCCTTTTTCCTAGGGGAAACTAGGTGTGCTTAGTCCATCTTTCATCTTCCTACCACCTGGCATCACATTACACTAGGAAACAGATTGTTCAGGCACACCAAATGCAAAAAGGATTCTCTAAAAGTGAAAAACAATTTGCAGAGATACTGATGACAGCAGGATGCTTTGAACATTTCCAGGTTTGTGTTTGCTCAGGGCTCAGGAATTATCAAAGGAGGCACAATAATGCCTCCTTGAACTGCAAACAGTTGTGAACATGACTGTTGTAATCAAAACCCAGTACTTGTTTGGAAGTGGCATCTTAAGAAACAAAGAAATATTTTTGAAGAGGTCACTTCCAGAAAGATTAATAGAAATTCCTTTGTGTCAACAGCAGCATGGGCACTGCTGGGATGGCACTGGGATGAGGAGATTCCTCCTTTTCCCCCAGCCCCTAGGAGCACAATGTGCAGGAGTGTCTCCTGAAACCCTGACAATGTGCAATAAAAATTCACTTTGAAAAAAGCATCTCTGATGATGTCTACAGGCTTTTGACTTTGCTCTTTCCTTCAAACACCACTTGTGATGCTGAGCGCACATTCTCTTGGCCTATTTGTTCCTGGCAAACAAAGAGCAAATTCCCCTGGGTACAGCAATCCATTTTTAACACTGTAATTATTTAGAAAAATGTTTTGATAGGATAAGTGAAAAACTGGGGCAAAATAGGAGAAAGTTCTTGGAGCATTATGTGAAACAGGGACTTGGAGTCTCTTTATTTATAGCACTACCTCCAAAAAAAAAAAAAAAATCAACCTTTTCAGCTGCGGCATTTGAATCTATTTGCAATTCATTGAACGGTCTCTCATCACTAAGTGCAGAAGGCACAAAACTCCTGAGAGTCTGCTCCAAAATGGTGAGGGAAGGGAGAACACAAGAACTTTGCTCCATGAGCATTGCTGGCAGGGCACGTGAAGAAAACTGTCCCTTTCTGAGCTATTGTCTCATTCTGTCGTCCCAAAATCTATGGGACTTCATATGTTAATGTACCCTTTTTGGAAGCCCTCTGATGGAAGACATTGCAGCAGAAAATGTCAGAGTCCTTAGCAGGAGACTTGAGTGCTGTGAGTTATATGGCCCAAAGGCACACAGGCTTGACACAGGCAAGGAGCTGTGTCTCCTGCCATCCTCTGGCCAGCTGAGAATGTCAAGGATGAAGTCTAGAAGCTAAATGTCAATTCAATTTTCCTACAAGGGCATATTTTTCTTTAAGGAAAGCATGGGCAGAAAACCTCTGAGATCAAGCCTGTGCATACACTGCTTGCTAACTTCAAAACGGGTCGCCCTCTCCTCCTTTTCTTCCTCCAGTATCGGTGTTCAGCGTCTGTGACAATGCTTTGTGCCTGTCTGTAGGGCTGAGCCACTGAGACTTGAAAGGTAACCAGTAGGTGTGGGGGGTGGGGGGCATTGTGCTGCAGAGGGGGAGTGTGGGAATGATGTAAAAAAAAAAAAAAAAAAAAAAAAAAAACAAATAGAAATGAAAGTGTTATGGGTCTGTTGTCCTCAAAAGACCCATTTTCTTTCAGGGAAACTGTAAAAGAGAAATAAAGGGGAAAAGCCCCAAACTCAGTATATGCACTGCCATCTCCTGGTGGACAGAGAGCCCCGTCCTGCCCTGCCCCTCTGGCTGTCCTTGTGTTACAGCATCTTCTGTCACTGGAGAACAATGGCAGTGTCAGGAAAAGGCCCTAGATGTATTTTGCTAGTGTGCTGCATGCTAAAAGCAGAAGAGAATCCGGCTAGATGGGGTTTGCTGAAACCAAGGACAAAGGAGCTGGGTCCATCCCAATGTTGGCCATCAACATTTATGATACCTCTCTCACAGCTCCTCTGTGGCAGGAATGATGTATCAGTTAGAATTACAGACCTTTCAGTAAGCATTTCAGCCTTTAAATATAACTTTTTATTTAGAAAAATCCTCAGGTGAAAAGCCACAGAAAAGATTAAAACAGAAAATTAAATGGACCAAGATGGATAAATTGTGGTACCAGCAGATCAACATGCTACCCCTGCCAGCAAAACAGCTAAAATTCTGTGGGTCCATGCTAAACAAAAAGGGGTAATCCTTTTTAACATTACTTTCCATGCAAGATTAAAAAGATTTTATGGATACACAGAAAGCAGGAAATGCATTACAGGACTGCAGGGCATATGACTGGGAGAAAACCCAGATTGCTCCACTGCAGGGACAGCATCTCCCCCCATCTTTGCTTATGTTTCCCAGCCAACACTCCAGAAAATCAGCTGAGATCAAAGTCATGGAGGGAGGATTTGACTTTGCCTCCAAGAAAGAGATTAAAGTATTTGAAAATAAAGTTCAGCTAAGATACCTGTGATTTGACACAGTTTTTTGCAGGAGGAGCTTCAGCCCCTTTCCCTGCCCTGCAGATGCAGGTTTCAGGCAGCATTCCCTGCCTGGTTCCTAAAAAATCACTCAGCAGTTTTAAGTATGTCACCACCAGGATCAGTCTCTCTTTTTAAAAGTAAACCTTTGAAAGGACACCTGTCCCCAGTGACACAGCATGGTGAAGTGGGCCTGTGGCCTGTGGAGCCATTTTAAAGCTTCCACATTTGCGAGCATCTAGTGGAGCTAGTATTTCATACGCCTGTCAGGAGCTGAAACCTAACACACAGTGGCACTTGGAGAGGAAATATTGTGACAAGTTTTATTACTGAAATACACTGAAGAGAGGCAGTGTCAGGCAACTGGATGCAGAAGCAAAAGAGCAGGAAAAAAAAAAAAAAAACAGGCTTACACTGAAGAAAAGCTCTTGTAGCACTTTTCCAGAATTGCCTTTTCTCTTTCTTGCTGTTTTCAATGTTTTCATTCTGCCTACTTCAGTCCTTGGATAAAAAATAGAGAACCTTTTAAAAGAGAAGATAAATCCTTTTTTTAGTGAGATGTAGGTTACTGATATCTGCCTGGTTATAAAACCAAGCTGAGATCTCTAGCTCAGGAAAATTCCAGTGCATAGAAAAGCAGATTTCTTTTGGCTTGCTGACATAGATGGGGTGCATCTCCATTCCTAGACAGGACAGTAGCATTCCTCAGGATCCTCAATATTTGAGCCTCTCCTTTTTGCATCAGCACTGGCACCGTGTCAGACCAACAGCACCATGACATCATTTGTGTCTCACAGTGAGCTGTGCTAGAGAATGGATGGTGCCCACCTCCAGCTGTGCACACACACATAACCTGACACATGATGCTCATCCTGCAATGACTTTTCCCTCTACACACTCTCCGGAGACAGCTGAACACCACTCATGCACCAGCCTGGCTTCCCCAGAGAGCTGCTCCAAGAGCCCTGCTAGTGAGCCGGCTTCTTGGGAAATCTTTATTTTTGACTGCACTGGTTTTCCTGGAGAGCAAATGCAATCTTGTGTGTTGTTTTGATTCTAGAACTCCTTATTTTCTGTGTCCACCCTCCTGGCTATTACCAGATGATGTCCCCAGCCCAGATCAACATGGTTTTGCTACCCAGCCACATCCAGTCACTTCCCGTGCACATGGCTGTGCTCTGCACTCCCAGAGACACAGCTTGGTCCCAGCACCGCTGCTGCTGAGGGACCTGTGCCAGGCCCTGCACCTTGCAGAGCAGCTGGGGTGTGCCTGGGGCTCCCAAAAATGGTGCCCAGGCTGAGCCAAGGCCAGATGCAGGGTGACTCATCATCCTCTGACCTCCCAACAAGAGGAAGAAAAGGAGGAAGGCCCCCCCCAATCATTGCCACATGGCTGATCCTTTGCCTGCCCCACAAAACCTTGATGCTGCTGCCATGGTCCCTGAGATATGCCAGGTGTCCAAAAGGCCAGTTACAAGTCAAGAATCTTGCTTCATATTTAGCAGAGACTTCATTGTAGTGCTATTCTGTGCTGTACATAGATACCCTCTTTTTTACCATAGACTTTTTTATCTGCAGATTATGTATAGCCACTGCAGCATACTGATGATTGTGCTGTTTGTTGCCTGATCCTTTCCTAGCTCGAGCTGCAGACCAGTTTTGTTTTGGTATAACAGAGACTTCAGCCATGCCTGCAGCTCTGCATGGTGCCCGTTGAACCAGGCACATGGCACATGAACTTTCCACTCCAGAGGAGTTTACTCTTTATTTTTATTTCAGGGCAGCTACCTCAAAGATAACTCAATCACTGCTCTGAACTCATAGACATTGGTACAATACTGCTGCTGAACAAAGGCAGGCTTTGATTTATGCAGTGGAAATGTCTCAGGATTCAAGAGCCCGTCAGTTTCAAATCTTATCCTCAGTCCCCATAAATTATGTTTGAATTAAAAGCCAGCTTGGAGCAGCAAAAAAAAAAAAAAAAAAAAAGGGGTATTTCATATGTGTGTGTGTCCCTATCCTGGTTCCATACTCCAGCTTTACACTGCACTCACATCTTTCAGAGGGATGCAGCATTTCCAGGCTTTCATGTGAGAACACATTGTATTCCCATTTTGGGTTTCTGAGACAATATTTTTGTGCTCCCATTTTGGGTTTGTGAGACAGAAACAGAAACCACTGCAGTTCCTGTTTTTGCAGAATGAATTTCCTTCAAGCCAACAGTTTGTTTAATTTACCAAAGCTTTAGCTGCTACACCTGCAAAGCATATCGTCATATGATTTTCCAACAAGCAGGAAAGAATCCAATAGGGAAATTAGTTTCCTTTTTCTCTCTTTTTTTTTTTGGTGTTTTTCAGTAATGATGCCAAAATTTTCTCTGCCCAAACAGTGAGTTTAGTGTGTTTGGCTTTGGGATGTGAATATTTTTACACAGCTTCTAATCTGCTGTTATTTAGTAACAGTTTTTATAGTGTTATTTTCCTGCACTACTTGGAGACTGCAGACAGTTCACAAAGATTTTTGGCAACTTTTTGAGTGGCCTATTCTTTACTGTGTGCATTTCTGCTTGAAAAACTGAGAACAAATCGGCCTGGAGGATAGAAAGCCTTTAGCACTCTTGGCTATACAGAAAAGCTTGAAAATACGGGCTGATTTCATCTGAAATATTCAAAAGCTAGAACGAAATGAAGACTCACATATATTGTATTTCACATTTTATCATTTGGAGTTGGGAATAGCTGAATTCATGAATTTTGCATGTTTGGAAGTGCTGTTGTTATAATCATAGCCTAAATCAAACGTAAGTAGCAATAATCAGATCTAGTTTGGGGAGATCATAGAAAAGGAAAAAAAAAAAACTTATACTACTTGTAAATGTGCAAATGAAAGCTTTCCAAATGACCAGATGAGTGAGAGAGACAAAAGAATGACGCAGAACACTTTTAAATTGGATCTGCAAATGGTTTGATCATATATTCCAGGCATGTCCTACCAAAGCAGCTACTATAAACCCTCGACACAAAAATGAAATGTACAGCATAGGTCTGCACATCTACTGCTGAAAATCAGGTATCTCTTTTGATAAATGCCTGCCTTTTTCTGGAGTAACATTCACTTCAAAGGCTAAACAAAAGAATTATTCAAAATAAAAACAGCATCCTTAAATTTTCTGCAGCTCTGAGCTGTGTTTAGCTCTGCAGATGTAGGGTGTCTGCAATCATGCCATACACATCAGGCTGTTGCTCTAAAACCTGAGCTTTCACCTCTGCACAACTCTTCTCTAGCTTTGATTTATCTATTTTGAACATAAAATAGCCTGTCAGTTGCAAAAATTAAGGGTATTGGAACACTGCTTTCACAACATTAATAAAAAACTCTTCAAAGATCTATAGAGGATGTGTTTGGAGTGTACTTCTTTATAGGTTTTAACTGAATGGCTTTTATATATGCTAATTAATTCCATCACCATTTTAAGCTAAATGCTAAAAGAGTTGCATGCTCACAAATGCTACATCTTTCATCATTGTCTCAGACAAATATCATACTATTGTGGAGCTTCATAAAACCCCATCAACAGACCAAAACAAAGAAAGAAAGAAACAGGTATAGATCTGAACATAATCACAGTTCTGGCTGAGAGCTGTGAGAATCGTGTCACCCACTTGGTGATCCTACAGATCTCCCAGCAGCGCAGGGTGGCTCAACCCTAAGAATTGTTGTCCTGCTATCCCAAACTGTTTTCTGGCTGCTCCAGGCTGTTAGATGGCTGCTATACCCATCATGTCTTGTGCTCAGTCCCCCTCACTTCCCTGTTCCCTTCCCAGGGGTAGTAGGACATCACATTAACCTTTCCCCAGCAGCCCAGCAGTGAAGTGGCCACGGGGGGAGTGATGGGGAGCAGATTGACCCTTCAGGTGAAACTTCCTCCCTCTGTTGCTCATTTGTAAAATAATGGAGTAAAGAACAGCAGCACTGTGCTCCCACAGGAGATGTCCTGAGGAAAAATAGATTAATGGCCATAAGGTGTTTGGGTACTGTGATGGGCACATCAGCACCCAACTCCCCAGCTTGCCTATGGCTGCTTTAATCCTGCACACCAGTGAAAACAAGTCTCTTCTGCATCTGTTTCCTGTCTCCTTCCTCTGCAGCTCAGTCCCAGCTTCCCTCCCCAAGCCTTTGCATCCCCACCCTTGTGCCTGCCCATGAGCTAGGTCTAAATGGAAATAACCTCAGCAGCACCTAATTCACTCCATTTATAGTGTGAAGAAAGTGCTGCTTTACAACACCAGCAGTTTTTAGTTTAAATACAGCATTTCAGTTATTGCAAATGGGCAGTAAACTGATAACGGTATTGTTTCTTCCATCTTACTACTTCCATTCAAAAAGGCAGGTAACATTCTTGTTCTGCATTTAGAGATTTGATTTTTTAAATTATGTGTCTTGAGGTCAAATTGTTGTGCTTTTTTCAGTAATTAGCTATAATAGCAACCCAAAATTCCACTTCCAAAAATAAGTTAATTATTGAATTTGCTATATTATGCTAATAATTCAAATTTTTGTAAGAAGAAACTGCAACAGAGTTCTGGGAGCTTGATATTGCTGAAGTAAAATGTGTATTTGATCCCACTCAGATTTTTCAGGTACTGGCAGGTGATTGAACAGGTACTGGATTCCCATAAATGTACATCCAAAAATAAATAGTGAAATATTCAAAAGCTCAAAGTGAAACATTTAAAAATAAATGTGAAACATTAAGACCATTCTTGGAGTGAAATGACAAGCCAAATTATGTTGTAGCCTTCAGCAGCAGGACAGAGGTGTGTCATGCAGCTGCTATTGGAAATACCATGGGAGATAAGCATCTCAGATCTCTAAAAAAAGAGAAGATGCTAACAAAATGAGAGAGAACTGTATTCCTTTGAATGCAAGTGCTTTGAAAAACAAAACAAAATAAAATAAAACCAAACAAACAAACAAAACCCCCCAAATCACAAAAATAAACAAACAAACATCAACTAACCAACAACATCAACAACAACAACAACAAAACAAAATAAAAAGCACGCACCAAAGACCCTGCCTTTCTTCTTACCTTGTTTTATAAAAAATGAATCTTCTAGATGATGCTGTATAAAATTTCCCAGTTCCACACTTCAACACTGGCCCTGTGGTTCACCAGATAATACCACAATCAAATCCCCAGGCAGATGCCCAAAAGATAAAGATCTTGTCCTTTTACCCGCATTCAAGGCACTATGATATGGCCAGCATCCAAGGCCAGTGCCTGAGCACCCAAGGGCATGCTCGGAACCATCCTCCACCCATTTCAGTGGTGTTGCTAAGACCAGTTCTTTATCTTTTTTTATTAGTCAAAGCTCATTCTGTTGTCATATCCATTTCCATAATGAGGAATTAATTTACCAGACTAGTTTGCAATGTCAAGGACTATGGATATGTACTTTCCTGTTTCTTACTGCTTCAGAGGATTCAGTGCCTGGTTTAGCTCTGCTGTCTTCCCTACACATTAAATCCTTTTTAAGATGTCTCTTTTCCTTCCTCTGCAACTTTGACTTGCTTCCTTCTCCCAGCCCAGCAGCCTCTTGATCCTTGCAGGCATTTGTGAGCTCTCTGGTCCTTTCTTTCTCCTTTGCACAGCCCCAGGGGCTGCAGGCTTCCCACCAGAAGGGCACATTAATGTACTTTCCTCACTCTGACCTGAGGCACTCCCTAAGGCGTGTAAGTGTAGAGATATTGCCAACAGCAGGAGGCTGAAATGCCAGTTTGGCTTTGCTTGTCTCACTTCTGTCCCGGCATAAAGCAGGGCTCAGATCTGAGATCTGCATTTCTTTTGTTGGTTTGTTTTTCAGTTTGTTGTTAGGTCTGAATTCTGATTCAGAGGCTGCAACAATTCTTTTTAAACCTCTGTGAAAGAGCTTCTCTGATTTTGGGAACAGCTGGGTTCAATGGTTCACAGTGGAAATCCAGATGTAAATCATCCTTTTTATGCTATCTTACCTTATGTTATTTACAGACCAGGTCTGCTAGTCAGCCATGAAAGTGGAAGATAGTGTTGGTGCATCAAGGTAGTTTGGCTGCCAGTTGCAGAAAAGAAAGGACCCCATGCCAACTGGTTTACTTGGATCACTGCTTTTCATGATCTTTAGCGCAGTCAGCACTGAAGTTTCCTCTGCTGTAGAATCAAAGTCTCACCAAAATCACTTGCCAGGGGCTCTGCATCCTCTCCAGCAGGGGTAAGACATGCACAGAGGGAGTGAAGGCAACACTGCACTCAGAGTTCAGCTGGCCAAGACATGGCCTCAGGGGACAACTGGTGAGAGAAATATTTGACAGCCAAGATACCTTTTGGAACCGGAGACTGAAGAGCTCATACTCCTTTTGCCATGGAGGGGGGCTAGGGGACTGGGAGGCTCTGGGTCTCCTCTTTCACAGCCAGCCATTGCTCTCCCACATGGTGGGTCTGCAGCCTCACCCTGACACCCTGCATCCTTCCCTCCTACAGCCAACCCTCATACCACCTGTGTGGACAGTCTGGTTTTGGAGGGATATTTCCCATATTCAGTCAAGTTTACCAAAAACGTGGATGTTTTCCAAAATTCAATTAATTGTAGGTGAGGAGAGTTCATTCTTTTACTTTATAGGAAAGATCTCTAAGCTTTACATTATACCCCCAATAAAAGATGCTTGCCTCTTTTATTGGTGGAGTTGACTCCAAGTCTTGATCCTTCCAAATGCACAGAAGTTATTCCGAGAAATTGTAATCCTAAGCTTGTTTTAGGGCAGACCAGTTCCATCCATTTTCACTGATGTCCTGGAGAAAACAATTCACTATTGTCCTGGCTTCAGAAAAAAAACTCCAAACCTTTCTTAGACAGGCACAAGTAATTTGAATATTGGAGTGAATATTGAAGCCAGCCCACTGGGACATGCTGCTCAAAGAGTGCCCTAAAGGGTGTGTTAAACCAAGAAGGGCACATTCTGACCTGACACAATTCAATGTCTTTGCAGGAGTGTCACCCTGAGCAGGTCAAGTGGGTGAAACATCAGTACCAAAATCCCTACTGATGAAGGAGAAGCTTTCAGAAGAGCTTGGTAACCAAGCAATTATGTTTTAGCATCACCAGTCTGAGGCTGCTCAAGCTGGCAGTGAAACACATTGGAGGCAAACTGTGAAAGAACAGCAAGAACTGAGGCAATGGGGGGACTGAACGGCGGTCCCAGGGACAGACAACCATGATGGCATTTTCACAAGTGCCACCAGAGGGCAATAAGAGGCAGAAAACGAGAGAACCTTGGGCTCTCTGGGGCTGGGCAACTCTCGCCTCCGGGCACGGAAGGTCCTTTCACTTGTCCTAGAGAAAAAAATATTCCCTGTGACTTGCCTTGCTCACCTTGCATGGGAATGCGGGAGGACTTTCCATTTCAACCCTTCGCAAAGATTTCTCTGCGTCCGGGCAGGGAGGGGAGCGCGCAGGTGCCGCAGAGCCCCTCGGCCCCGCGCCGGCCCCGCCGCTCGCTCGGGAGACTCAGCGTCCTCAAGGACGGAGCACGTCCCTAAGCCCGGCTCGTCTGGGGCAACACACGGGCTGCAACAAGCACAACCAGTTTTCCGCTGGTTTTCTTTCTTTCTTTCTTTCTTTCTTTCTTTCTTTCTTTCTTTCTTTCTTTCTTTCTTTCTTTCTTTCTTTCTTTCTTTCTTCTTTCTTTCTTTCTTTCTTTCTTTCTTTCTTTCTTTCTTTCTTTCTTTCTTTCTTTCTTTCTTTCTTTCTTTCTTTCTTTCTTTCTTTCTTTCTTTCTTTCTTTCTTTCTTTCTTTCTTTCTTCTTTCTTTCTTTCTTTCTTTCTTTCTTTCTTTCTTTCTTTCTTTCTTTCTTTCTTTCTTTCTTTCTTTCTTTCTTTCTTTCTTCTTTCTTTCTTCTTTCTTTCTTTCTTCTCTTTCTTTCTTTCTTTCTTTCTCTCTTTCTTTCTCTCTTTCTTTCTCTCTTTCTTTCTCTCTTTCTTTCTTCTTTCTTTCTTCTTTCTTTCTCTTTCTTTCTCTCTTTCTTTCTCTCTTTCTTTCTTTCTTTCTTTCTTCTTTCTTTCTTTCTTTCTTTCTTTCTTCTTTCTTTCTTTCTTTCTTTCTTTCTTCTTTCTTTCTTTCTTCTTTCTTTCTTTCTTCTTTCTTTCTTTCTTCTTTCTTTCTTTCTTTCTTTCTTTCTTTCTTTCTTTCTTCTTTCTTTCTTTCTCTCTTTCTTTCTTTCTCTCTTTCTTTCTTTCTCTCTTTCTTTCTTTCTCTCTTTCTTTCTTTCTCTCTTTCTTTCTTTCTTTCTTTCTTTCTTTCTTTCTTTCTTTCTTTCTTTCTTTCTTTCTTTCTTTCTTTCTTTCTTTCTTTCTTTCGTTTTCTAATGGGGTTGGGTTTAATTCATTCCCAGGAAAAGCTGGTTGGATGGCTGGCTGCTGTGGGGAGTGAGGCTGCAGAGGGAACCCGACTCAACCTCAGGCACACGGGGCAGATGTGTCTGTGGACCTGTGGAGCTGTGAGGATTTTCCACGTCAGGAAGAAGGCTATCACCTCCTCACATCCCTGCATCCCCCACATCTTCACATCTTCACACTCCCCTGCCTGAGATCTTCCCTTCCCTGATGCAACACATCTGCTCCAGAGGGGCTTTCCCCCACTGCTCAGCAGCAGGCACTCCCTCAATGAGTGACTTGGGAGCAGTGATTCGATCATTTCTCACCATGGAATCCAACTGTGACCATAGCAATTATTGCTTTTGCATCACCCTTTTTTTCTCTTTCTCTAAAAGTTTAAAAGTAGTGCAAAAACTAAGAGACGGATTTTCTGGAGTACAGCTAAGTGGGCTTTCTATTTCCTATACCTTTTCTATAAGGAGGGAAGAGGGGAACAAATAACTTACTCTTTAAATAAAATAATTTAGAAGCAGCAGATGTGAACTCATATGGAGATTTTCTTTGAATCATGGAAAGACTGGGATCTGGAGCCTCCCCCCTTGCTGGGGAGTGTCCTCACCCTCTCAATGATAAAATAATCTCGTTACCTAGTCTGTAAAGCTGAACTTATGTCAGCAAGACTCAGAGGATCCACCCAAGAATATTATCACAGCTGAACATCAGGATATTTTCCCGGAGGGAGGGACAGATTCAGATATTCTGAAGAAGAGGAACAAGTTATGTCCCATGCTTCATGACAGTCACATTTTTTGTTTAATTGCATTTTAATATCAGTATTCAAAAAATTAATATTTCTCTCCAACTTAAAGCAGCTCTTCCATTCTCCTCCATTTTTAATTTTGCTTTCGCCTTAAAAAAAAAAAAAAAAAAAAAAAAAAAAAAAAAAAAAAAAAAAAGAGAAAAGCAAATGAAGCAAATGAAGCATTTGGAAGGAACTTAGCCAAATTTTTCTCCCAATTGGCAGCTAAATCAAAACAATCCCTGAGCTGTAAAACCATTATCTAGACTTTAACCCCATACTGAAAGGTGTCAAACAAGGATGTTTGAAAATAGGAGATTCCTTGTTTGAGGGTAAAAACCATCCACACACAAATTCTAGCATAGAGATGGAAAGAGTAGTTTAGCTTATGCAGAAAATAGAAGGAAGTAGTCAGAAAGAGAATTACCTCTTTATGTATGTGGTGGTATACAAGTGGAAAAGTCAAGCCACGCCCCCTTTCTATGGAATATGTAGAGTTCCTTGGTGCACTGAGCCCTTGTGCTATGTTGGAGGGGGGGGAAAATTAATTTTAACCAAGAACTTATGGGGAAAAAATTACCTCTTTCTTTCAAGTGCTGTTCAAACCCATTTGATATCTCAACCCATCCTAAAGTTACTGTTTCTCCTTGCACTGAACTGGCATCAGCAGGGGACCTGGGGATGGAAGTAGCCTGTCCCTCAGTGTGATGGCCTCTGGCTCTGGTGCCACTTGCTGTGGTGCCACGTCTGGATGGCCAAGTAAGTCCAGGGAAGTTCACATCTGGGCACAGTGGGATGCCATCCTCCCTCCCTCCCAGCTCACTGGCCCTCATTCCAGTGGGAATGTCCCTGCTGGCTTCACCAGCAGCTTGACTTGGGAGAGTAACATCCTGTCCAGGTGGGGGTTGCTGTTTAAAAGATCTGGTAAAATAGCAAAAATGCCCTGTAGAAGTCGTTCCAGTTCTCCATTCTCGTTCCAGTGTTCCATTCTCACTTGAAGGACAGGCTTTTAGTGGCAGAGAGGGTATCAAAGAATGATCATTAAAGCCATGGTCATTCTCTCTGCATTGGGGCCATTTGGGAGCCAAAGTAATTGTGTCTCTCAAAGATGAGCCTGTTACATGTGAGTCCACTCAGGTCCTTCTATGCTAGCAGAGCAACCTTAATGAGCCCTTTTAAATGCCACAAAGAGGCACCAATACACATTAGTGCAAAAAAGAGATCAAGTCCATGATTTCTTAGCAATTCCTAATGATGTAATTCTTTTGCCTTGCAGCGCTAATACTCCTGGATTGTTTGGCTGGAGTCACTTAGGAAACTGCAAGAAACTTTGGAAAACAGCACTGTGGAAAGTGGAGGTTTCTCTCATATCTGTGAGGATAATATATTCACAGCAAAATTAATTGCTATGGAGTTAAAATCATGTCCAGAAAATATAAGGGGTGGAGAATAGGGACATTTTGGAACAAGAGAAAAAAGATATTTGGAAACATTTAAAATAGAAACCCTTTAGAAAACAGGTCACCTGGGAAAAAGAAAGGATATCCTCATTTTTCATCATTAGAAAGAAACAAGACTGTAATTAAAAACACATTCCAGAATACTGATCTGTTTATTCACTATAGATGTTCTGAATTAGCAATGGGTTAGGAAACAGATGCACAAGTATAAAAAAATAAGAGTACATAAGACTGGGTTTTTCCTTTTAGACTTCCATATCCAAGCACGGACAAGTTTTTAATCTAATGATGCATGTTCTTCTCTTTGCTGGAGTGAGGTAGTTTAACAGCTCCCTGCCTTAGATGGGAACAGGGCATGGCTGTGATGGTCTTTGCAGCTTTCTGGATTTGTTACCACTCCAAGTTCTGCTGTGTTCCATGACTTTCCAAATTCCTTGCTGCTCTTCATATTACATTTGTACCTTCATTTCCAAGTGGTGAAGGCTGAGCTGGGGGGCTGAGGACAGAGGAGGGAGGACCCAGCCTCTGGCAGTGTTCCATCCCTGGGCAGTGAAGCTGCAGAGGCCCTTGTTCCTGGCAGCAGCAAGGAAAGTGTAAGCACTCCTCTGCTCCCCTTCCTGCTCCTTTTTCCACAAATACCATTGATCACACCTATGGACTGTTGTACCCTTGGCTGGCTGAAACCACATCACTCCACCAGCCAGTTTTGGGCTGCCCCCCACTGCTGCTTCAGCACCTTCCCTCCATCAGCACCAAGCTTTGCTTTACCCAAGCACCAAGCTTTGCTTTTTAGAGCAGTGGAGTAGGAAGAAACAGAGTTTCCAAGACCTTTCTCCCAGTTCAGTGCTCCAGCAGCCAGGCTGGACAGCCTCCATCTCTCCCACAGAGAGGGAGGCTGAGCCACAGAACCATGGGAGGTGGCTGTAAGATTGATGTATCTTCTGCTTGAGGCACTCCAATAAAAACCTAGAATGGAGCCTAGTAGATTCTAGTCTCTGTTTCTTTAATTCAGTGAAATATATCCTTAAAACCTAAATCAAACCCCATTACCCAGGGAAGTTTGTGCACTCCCTGTCTCAGCGAGTGGTTGTAGTATCACTGCCTCCAGCCACATTCCTGAAAACTGGACCTGAACTGGACTTAAACATGAACTGCAGTATCTTCTACAACCCAGCATAGGCCACTATCATTTGGTCTGGGCTAGGCAGCCTGCAGAGAAGAGGGTAGTGATGCCTGGGGGTGGCAACATATTCAGCCACCTAGGTCTAACATGCTGCCTGACATGGGTGGGCAGCATCCTACTGCAGGGAGTCACTCCATGCCTGCTCTATCACAGCCCTTTTCACCACCTTTGATGCACTCTGAGTCCTCCAGTGACACTTTCAGCTTGTTAATTAGGCAGGTGAAAGATTTAACTTCATGCTGGGAGTGCCAGGTTAATGGACTCCCGCCAGTGAGGTGTCCAGAAAGTGGGAGGACCAGCAGCAGGAGCACACAGCTGAGCAGGACAGGGTGCTGAGGGGCAGACACCCTGTTTTTGGCAGCAGGGAACTGCCAGATAAGGTCAGTCTGTCTTTTGGGTTGTATCCAGTGATAGCTGGTTCCCCAATGCCTGTATATTTGAAAACCATATGTGCATGGCCCATCATGAGCTCATCCTCAGTCTCCTGTTAGTAACAACACTCAGTTGCACAGAGGTAGCAATTAATCTCCATCATGGCAGCACACCCTGAGGATTTAAGATAGGCATTAAAGCCTTCAGCTGTGCCTGTTGAAGTTGCTAACTTAAATTTCTGGTCTTTCTGGTACATCTCTGAATGCATGATAGACAGATTTTTCTGCTAACCAAAAATAAATGTTCCAGCTTTTTAAGATAAATTGCTCATTCTGGTCACTGCTGCTATGCTACCTCAACAGCTTTAAGTAGTCAAGCTAATTGTCACAGCAGTGATTTGTTTGTTCTGAATCAGAAGTTTCATTACGGAAACTTACTGGCTATATTTTGTTACCATTAGTGTCAGAGAACTTGATAGGTCAGGAAATGAGTAGAGCCAGCAGTCTACTCACTTGGAAAGGTATCTGTAGACAATAAAGTTTTATGAACAGAAGTTTAATGGCATGGATCTTTCCAGACTTTCCAAAGAGGCTAAACAGAAATTATTTTTAATGCTGAATCCTTTTAGTTAAGTATCTGCTGGTAGCACAGGCTGCATCCTTCTCCACTTCTGTACAATGGGGCCATCTGTAATTAATGAACCTTCAACCTTCCTGCATTAGTTTTGTCTAAACTTTGGAGGAAGGTGTCAATTAAAAATTAAAAGAATCCTCTTTCCATTAAATTAAAGAGCATTTTAAAAAAAGAAATGCCACCCTCTGACAGCAGTTTAGCAGCCAGGAGGATCATCTCTCAGCCAGCCAGAGAAGGAGCAGCAGAAATTAATATACATGCGTATCCATATGTAGTGCTTGGTTTTCTTGAGCAATTGCCATTTTATCCTGGAGTAACCCTTGAATCATTTGCAGGAGGGTGTCAGATAATGCTTTCTTCAAACCAAAGCCAGCTGTATGTGCAGTCAGGGAGAGACATATGGTGCCTCGTGTGCAAGGCTGATATTTGCTGGGTTCTGAAGATAGTTCTAAAGTCTGTCTCATGGCGTGAGCCCTGAGCTGTACTTGGCAGCTGCCATTTCTGCCTGGGAGACTCATGGATCAAGGGACCCATTGGATGGGTTGGAAGGCAGGACATTTTCTAAATTATGTAGAAAAGCTGTCCCTTTTCAGGTAAGAGTATTTCAGTGTTGCCATTTGTACAAACCACTCACAGCAGATAAAGTGAATATGGATTTTTTTTTTAATGCTTTTGTCTTCCTGGTTACACACTTCACTAATTCAGTACAATTCCCATCCTTCTTGGAGGTATGTACCCTTTTCTTATCCAATTTTTTTCTGTAGTGACTAAGTTTAATTTAATTTAATAATGAGTTTTGAGACTGGGTAACTGTGCTGGGACTCATCTAAATGCTGTATTTCTGTCTGGACAGGTCTGCCAACATTTCAGCATAAATTGCTTTGCATGTACACATAAAAATTCATTTTTTTGTGCTTGAATTTCTTTTACAGTGAGTTTTCTCACATATACTCAAGGCCAATAGAGTTTGAAACACTTTCATAAACCCCATTTTTGAGAGGTTTGAGAGGTTGGTGTTCTCTGCACTTCCTTTATCTTTGAAAGACTCTCTAGTTGTAAAATATTATTAGAATAGATGCATCCCTTCACATCCATGGACTTGGCTCCTTTTTAAAATAGTATTTGTTCCGGGGAGTTTTATATACAGATGAGCATGAGAGAGTTCAAGTCTACACCTTTTATTGCTCAGGAGGGTGCCTGACGATCAGGCTATGCCCAAAGGACATTCTCTACCCATCTGTGTCACGCTGCAGTGGAGAAGCTGTGGGTCCAAGGGTCACTGAGTGAATGGAAGCTTTATTTTCTCTTTAGCCCTGTGTTCAGTGTCCTTGTTTGGAAAAGGCGTATCTTCATTCCCACATGTGCTTTGGTGCCCATTCCTAGCACTAGCAATGCTAGTGTTAAAATAAACATAGCACTGACCCCTGCATTTGTTTAGGAGTTTGGAGCTGGAAATGTGGGAGATCTGAACAGGTACATGGCACAGGGGAGCGGGCATACTCTGGAGAACCTTGCCTGACAGCTGTGATTAAATTCCTAACTCTGCATCAGCTTGTTTATCTCTGTCTTTTTTCCCCTATTCATATTCCTGGGGAAAAAATGATAGGTTAGAGGAGGAAAAAATGATAGGTTTGAGACAAGGAAAATATGGATTTTGGTTTTAGCTGTGTTAAATTAAAGGAACTGGCAAGATAGTTAAAAAGAAAGTGTAGAGAACAACAGTAGAAGTTAGATCACTGAGAAACAGGAATATTAACTGCTTTGCACAGGGGTGATGGGATCACATAAGATTATTATTTTCCCCAAAAATATTTATCCAAATATTGTAATATCATCATAATATATCAGCAACTGTTAAACCTAGGCACCTCAGCCAACTTTTCAAATTTTACATAATCATCAATATCTATGGGAAATACAATGAAATATGCCCTGTTCTTAATTGATTCCTTTTGCACCACATTTTTCACACAGACTTGGCTGTTGGCCTTTCTTTGCTAAGTGAGGGTTTCAACAAGTGAAGAAGATGGATGGCCAAACCAATCAACTCCAAAATATGAAAAGGTCAAAGCACTCAGCAAGCACACTGCAGACTGCTTCCAGATAGCCCAAGCATAATGAGTTAGATAAGTTTCTCTCGGAACAAACAAAATAAGGAAACTAGAAGTAGTTCAATGCAGTAATGTTTTGATGACCACCATGCCTAGCACTGCGGAGTACAGAATAGGATAAAATTCCTTTCCTAATCTATCCTATTGAAATAGAAGAGAACAAAAGTAAATAGTTTGCATTTGCAATAATGAATAGATTTGTGTCAACATTTAAAATAAATTAAGACTGATGTGTGCAAGCAGAGAGATGTTGTTAACTTTTGTGTTTGGTTACAAAGTTCCTTCTTTGTAAAGTTTTAAATGAGAGGCTCGTAGAAACATGACCTCTGTGTGTACCCTTAGCTCCTGGGCAATGGACACAGCTAATCAAAAGCAGCACAGGAGGGTTGCCAGGGTCTCTCTTTGTGGTCTCCAATGCCGACAGCTCTACATTGCAATAACTGAATTGAAGCCTAAGACTTAATGTTTTGGTGGGTAGTGCTGGGGGATTTCTGCCCACAGCATGCCAGTAGCAGCAGGGCTGTGGGAGCTCCACTGGTATCAGCAGAGCATGGATGAGAGCCCCCATAATGGCAGAGGTGCCTGGCTGCTGGCATCCCAGGACCAGCAGAACCTGCCCTATCACCTGGACAAACTCAGTGCACTTGGGAAGGAAAAACTGTTCAGAATGATCAGAGGAAGTATCTGGTTGCCAAATCCTCCCTAATCAGTATGTGTGCTAATTTTTAATGGGTTTCTCTAACTTTCAGGCTTATCTTTATCTGCTGCTCTACTGCACTTGGCAGGAGAGAAATAAATACAAGCCATTACTGCCTCACTATCTTGAATACCAAGCATGTTTTCATTCCATCTAGCTAAAATGAGTAGAAGATAAACTGGCAGTTTATTCCCTCTTTATGTACCAAAATAAAGGAGGAGTGATAAGTGGAGACCTCATGCAGAGGAAGCTGTGGTGGCTCTGGAGGGTACATCTGTACAACCACATATGAGATAAAGACAATAATACTGTTCTGAAAGGGACATGAGTGACAGATGTACATTTTATTTCTATTTTCATCATGAACAGTTTGTGGTGATTCGGGAGGAATAAAACCCTGGGTATTTAATGAAATATCTCTAATCTTATGAAGGAGCTTCACCTCACCCCCGATGTGAAATCCTAACTCCCACTCAAGTAAGGTAGAGGTAGACCGTGTAACTTTCAGGAAGAACCTGTGCCCAGTGATATTACCCTGGCACTTTCTGAGAAGCACAGATGTCCATCTTTGGGAGAAGAAATACTTTGATCTGCATTTGATACAAAAGCCATTCTCTCTGCTTTGGGAAAACAGATTAACAAACAGAAAATTAACTAGAAGATCTATACAAAGCATTGCTTTTTGCAGATATTGTCAGCTTACAATAGCCCCCACTCATTTCAGGAACCTTTTAAATGTCACTGGCTTTGGATGATGGACTGAGGTGTCAAAACACCTTTGCAAGTCTGGGCTCTGGTATTTAAGACTCTTGCTGGAAAAATGTGGTTGAAGGCAAAAGGAAGGGGAAGCAGGGTGGAAAAACCCTCATCATGCGGAGGTGTAGACATGTGAAGTGAAACTACAACTACAATTTTAATTGCAAATGTGTAGTGGAGGAAATGGAGCTGGAATGTTCTGCCCCATTAAGGCTCCAGCCCTAACACTGGGGTGATCTAACTCACTGGAGGGTGAGAAATTTAATGTGCTGTACTGCTTGCCACAAACAACATTTGATTTCATAACAGTAAGTATACCAGAGTTGTTCCAAGCTGTTCTAAGCAGATAAGATTTAAAATCAGCATGCTAGCTTTACATTGGTGACTAATGATTGAATGGAGGTGCAGAACAGAGGTATCTTTAGGTAGGTAATCTCACTGGGTAAATGAGATTTTGGACTGTGGTTTCTAGCAAATTTAGTCTTAGAATAAATTATACTTTTTTGAAAAATTACAGGCCCTGTTGGAATTGCACTTTGCATCTCACATAAGTGCAGGTGTAGTTAATCCATTAGTACTTAGCTGCTCCCTGAGTTGCACAGCCCCAGCACCCGCAGTCATCTCGACATGAGCCGTTCCCATGGATCTGTCCCCATCCTTCAGCCATTCACTGGATAGGCATCTCCAGATGGATGCACCAACTGGAAATCATAGAATCATAGAATGCTCTGGCTTGGGAGGGACTTTAAAGGTCACCTAATTCAAATCTCCTGCCATAGGCAGGGATGCCACCCACTAGATCAAGTTGCTCAGAGCCCCATCCAGCCTGGTTTTGAACACCTCCAGGGATGGGGCATCCACAACTCTGGGCAACCTGTGCCAGTGCCTCAACAGCCTTCCAGTAAAGGATTTCTCCCTAATATCATATCTAAACCTCCTCTATGTCAGTTTAAAGCCATTCTCTTTTGTCTTATCATAATATATCTTGTAGAAAGTCCCTCCCCAGCTCTCTAGTAGGCCTCTTTAGGTACTGGAAGTTGCTATATGGCTTTCCTGGACTCTTCTCGTCTACAGGCTGAACAACCTCAACTTTCTCGGCTTGCCTTCATAGTAGAGACGCTCCATCTTTCTGATCAGCTTTGTAGCCTCCTCTGGACTCACTTCAGCAGGTCCATCTCCTTTGTATGTCGTGGGCCCTGGAGCTGGATGCAGAGTTCCAGGCGGGGTTTCACAAGAGCAGAGCAGAGAGAAGGACAGAATCAGCTCCCTTGACCTGCTGATCATGCTGATTTCTGGGCTGCAAAGGCACATTGCCAGGCCATACTGAGCTTCTCATCAATCCAAAAGCAGCATCCCTTAAAATGGGTCAGAACTCATCATGAAAGGAGTACCCCTTAAAAGCAGCTCTCCCATCCCTTCCCCTTCCATGGAGGCCAGGAGCTAGTGACCCAAAAACTCAAACCAAACTGAAAGAAACAAACAACAATTAAAAATCCCCCAATGCTCACCCATCAAACTAAGCAAAAACTTCCATGTTTTTTGACATCTTATTTCTATGTAATAACCAGTTCTTCTTCTCATTTGGGGCCACTGGACAATGACATATTTTTGTTTACCTGGATGAAGCCAGTCTTCTGTATGAGGGGACAACTAGGCTTCTGGGTTTTAGCAGCTTTGTGACCTCCTAGAATGCACTGTGCCATTTATACCTGCTCATTGTCTCAGCACTGGGGCAAGATAAATCCTGAGCCTTTATACCCCCATCTTGGCAGTCGAGCTGAGCACTAAATGGTTGTGAATGCATTCAGCCATAGCACAGGAAAATCCCAAATCCCAGCATCAAAGAATGCTTTGACTTCTCTTTTTAATTCCACAACACCATAATTCCTTCCTGCCAACAAAACAACTTCTTAGTGGTTCACAGATAAAGGATTTTGTTTGATTGTTTGTTCAGATACTTGTGTTGGAAACATCCTTTATACTTATTAAAGCCTGCTGCATCTTAAAATGTTTTGTTCAGAGAAGGGACTTAAAGATGTAACCAGTAAAAATTATCAGCTGCTTGCCACATGAGAGGATTAAGGACCACAATTTGTCAAGGGTATGATAACTCTATTTCTTAGAGTACATGTAATCTCATGCAACTCTTATAAACATTAATGTGTTTTGTCTTCAATATGCAACAAATGTCCACACACACAGGATCATATGAAGGCTTGCACCCACAGGAGAGCCAAGGGGCATTTTCTTCCCCATTGAAATTTCTGATTCCTTTTTTACTAGCCCCTCTGTTGGCTGTTCCATTGTACCTGTGAGGACATGAATGCCAAGTTACCATTCCTGGTTCAGCTGCTGCAGCAGGAAGCTCGATCCTACCTCAGCTGTGTCTTTAGACAAAGCCAAAAGCCAGAAAATCAGTGTTCTGGTGAAGTGCTAAAATGGGAAATAGTTGCCAAGAATTGTAACTTTAGAGGGATTAAAAATGAGCCTATCACAACCACCAGTGAACAACCCTATAAAATAAAATCTTTCTTCCAAAAAACCTGAACCTGTGTTTTCTGTTGAACATTTAATCCTCCAGGGCTTGCAGAGCACTTTGCAATTTCTCCTTCACTCTCATCTGGAAAGTCAAATGAAAATGGATTCAACTTCTCCCTTTCAAAACTTTTGCTATGTTGGAGCTCACATCCCTGGCAAAGCTTTAACTGCATCTTCCCCCTTAAGCCTCCCTCCCTGTAACCTAAGAATGGAATGTCCAGCTGGTTCTTTGACTTGTTGTGGACCAAAGAAAACTATTCAGGTGGTCTTGGTGGGCATATAATGTCAACATCTATTAAAAAAGATTTGATTTTTAATTTTTGCTGCTATAAAATTTGTGTGATTAATCTTATTTACTACTTCACCAATGGCTATTTAGCCTTAGTTACATTCCTATGAGGCAAGTAAATAAACAGCATTGAGGAAGATTCCCAGCCCAGATCTAGGTATGAATCAGTAGCAAAGCCTAAGTTCATAATTCCCACCAGAATTCTCCACAGACTGTTACAAAATATGGGTTTTTTTTTCCAATGTGATGGGCAACATACCTTGCTTCCCCAGAAAGACTCATCAGGAAGAGGAAGCACCATCTCATGCTTCCCTAAACAGAATCAGAAAGAGATCAACTGAGGGAATGAGGACAATAATCTTTGGGTAATTTTTTAAAACTTCTGGATAATCTTTAAAACTCCTGTTTGATTCCCACAAGGATGCAGGGCCAAGTTTCCAGAGATGCCAGTACCTAAAAAGACATACTTAATGCATGATCACTAAGTGAAAATTAAAATACAAAACAGGAAATTGAAGTGACACGATAGGATGTTATTTCTACTTTCACTATTGCTCACCAGTAACAAATTTCACCAGCAAATCCATAGAGCAAAATAAAAATACTCTCATAGAAATATTTTGGGGAAAAATTGAGACTTGTAAAATCATATATTGAAGTTTTCACAGTACCATAAGATTTTATAACAGAGTTTTCTATATCCTGGTTATTAGAATCTAGCACTGGAATGAAAATCCATTAGAAGAAAGGGGAAAAAAAAAGGCTTTATCCCAGAAATGGGCTGTATTTCATCTACATTTCTGAATGCACAGGACTCTTTTTTAATTGTCTATTCAAAATATAAAATACTTAATATTTCAGTTCCATGGAAATTAGAGCATTCAAACAAACAAGGTCTTTGTTAGCTATGTCACATGTGGCATTCCAATGTTGACTTGATTTTTCACAGAAGATTTATTTCCTCTTTTAGTGGCATAAAACACCTTTGAAAGTTTCAATCTGATGTTTCCATCTTCATTTTCATTAGTTTCACAAGAAAATATGGCTTACAAAACTAAAGTCACTTACTAACAACCACATAAGCCTCAGGCCACCTTAGCATCAGCAGGTCAGTTGGATGCATTTCCAAAAATGCTGGAAGATTTGGAGCCCAGCCTAAGGTGGGCTTTTCAGGACTCTCATTTCTTAAACAAAAGTTTGTTATAGTACCCATGGAGAAACTCAGAGACTAAAATTTTCCAAATCACAATATTTTATCCTGTGTTCATTTGTTTGCTTGCTTTTAGCTACTCTGCAGAGAAAACTCACATTTGCAAAAGGGGACCTTTTCCCTAAGTTCATAAATGCACACCATTGTGTGTCAAGCATAACTGGCTGAAATAAATTCCTTGCAAAGAGAAGGAATTTGACATGGCCATAGGCAACTCTCCTATATGAACAACACTTCACATGCTTCACTATCTTAATGTGAGCAAAGCAGAACGGAGCCATGCCCAGTAAGTGGATGCCTTTGAAAACCATGCCTCTATTTTTCAAGTCTGTATTACTCAAGTGTCTGCCTCTGTTATTGACAGTGTCTCAGAAGGAAGGATCATTGCCAGGAGTGTATTTTGAAACTACCCAAAGCACCAAGTTTGAAACTCTTCAAACCCAAGACATCTGTGGTTTTGCTAGGCTATGCCCCTCAGCTTGGGTGTCCCAGCCACCCTGTGCTAGGGACAGCCTGCATTACACTGTAGAGGAAGCCCTGGGGGAACCCCCTGGACCTCTGCCCAAAGCCTCAAAACCAAGGGCTGGTGACTTGTGGCCAATGGGGGCCAGGTTCCTTTGGGAGCTCTGAGTATTTTTATGTATTTGAGGCTGTCACTTCCTGCATTTTGAGGCAGATGCTGCTCCTCCCAAAGCCCATGCTGAGGGGACTATATGCCAAAAGCAGCTTGGTTTTTTCCTCTTCCCTGTGCTTTTACCAAGGAGACAGCTTAGCCTATGATGCTTTCCAAAGATGATATAACATTACCTCAGGGAGGCTATGCCCCCAGTCCTGTTAGGACTCTGTCACACCACATCAGTCTGGAGCACAGGCTTGCTCCTTGCTCCACAGTATAAAACAAGTTCCTTCCAGCAAGAGTTTTACAGCAAGCTCACAGTTGCTTTAAATTAGAAAAGTTGGCAGGTGGCCAAGGAAAGGAGCAGGAGCTTGTTCAGCTGAGACAGTTAGAAAACTCTGTAAGAGCATCAAGCCTCAGATAGGATTTCACAAAGTACCTTTTTTTGTCATCCCAGCATTTAAATTTCTTTTAAAGGATTTTGAATCACCAAAAATTACCTGCTGGCTTGAATCTACAACTCTTACACTGCCCAAAGAGAGCACATTGCTTTCCCTGAAAAATCAGATGTCATCTACTCAACTGTGAAGGTAAGTTGTAATTGATTCTACTTTCCTGAACTGACTTCTCCGAAATGCATTTGGAGAAAGGAATGCAATAGAAAGATCTTTCAGGAAAATGCATATTTTTTCTGAGATACATGTGATTCTGTTAGAAATAGGCTGTTGTGATGTCTCGGTGAAATCTGCTTATGTATCTTCTCTTGTAAGAGATGAGTAATAAACTTGGACATTTATGCACAAAACATCCCCATCAGAAAGTTAGCAGACAGATTGTTTAAAACATCAAGGATGTAATATTCTGGCCAAAAATTTTTTTTTTAAAATGTCTACCTTTCATAGGGTTGAGGGTGATTAAATTACCTAAAACATTTTAAAATTATTTCTCTCTATCTAGCATTAATCTTACATTCCACCAACCCAGACCAGAGATTATTTGGGGTTTTTTGCTCATGAATGATTCCATCATCATTCCAAATCTTCACTGTAACGGCAGTTGCTATGGTTTCATAGAAATTTGTTTTGCAAAAAAAAAACAAACAAAAAAAAACCACCAAAAAAGACCCCAAAAACAAACAAAAAAACCCCACTATAAATACCAAACAAACAGTTTTGCTTCAGACTTGTACTATTGCAAAATTAAGCTCCTGCATTTACCTTATTAAACTCTCAAAATTATATCCATTTGTTATTTTGCTGCTGTGTTTCTTCTGCTTGGTTGGGTTTTTTTTCCAGGTCATTTTACTTTTTGTGTTTCCACTGCTACCAGCAGTGTGCTTTGTGCCTAAGACTAGGCTGGCAAGAGACTGTGTGTGGTTAAACACAAATGAAATGCTGAGTGTAAGTGATTAATCACAGCCTTGGTCTGGGTAGGTGAGAGTATGAGTGGATTAGCAGTTTCAAGCTGCCTTTTTTCTGCTGGGTCTCTGGATATCATTACCCAAGTGAGGCTGAGGCAAGCCCTGCCTGCTGCCCAAAACCTGATAGTCACAGTGGGGGCTAATTCCTCTATCCCACTCATTTTCAAGGAAATGATGAAGCTTTTCAGGCTGAAGTTTTAGGAAAATATGGGTGTGAGCACAGCATTACCCACAGCCCTTGGAGCTGTACAAGCTATGGAAATTTAATAGCAGGAAACTGCTTCAGAAATCACACAACTATTGTGTTCTATAGCATGTTGCATTTAAGAAGCAGAAAATCCCTTCCTGTAGTGCCTGTCCCCTGTTTTGCCTGACTTGGAAGAACTTCAGCTGTGCTACTGGAGCTGATTCACCCTGGTGAGAATGGAGAGCTGTCAGTGCCCCTAATGCTGTGTTCCCATGGATCATACTGTAAGAAACGTACTTAAGAGCAGAGAAACACAAAGCAGGGAGGGCAGGGAAAACAGCAGAAAATCAAAACTGGAAGTGGAGGAGTTGATATGCTTGTCCACTGTCATGGAAGAAATGCTAAAATCCTGTTGGCTTTGAAGCCCCTGTGTTAAATTTGTGCCAAAAGGGAAGCCCACCATCACCATCTTTGCTGAACTCTGGAAAGGTGGAGCTAGGAACACCTCCACCAGGTGTCTCCTGGGAGAGAGCTACACAGTGTAGGGATTGGAAAGTGTATTGACTCTCCCAGTGCTTGCCTATTCCTTGTCTTTCCTCCCCAATACCCCACCAATCTGATGAGTAGGTGGGAGTAAAGGAGGTAAAAAACTGCTCTATGTTGCTTATTGATACTGGAGACAGGAGGGTTTCTGAAACTGAATATCTCAGCCAAAGGGACAGGGAAGGATGCAAACAAAGACGGCAGTATTTTGTTATTTCATCCCCTTCATCATCTCCACACTTCACTGTTGCATTTATCTGTGGTGCAGTCACAGTGACAAGGTGAGGAGGTAAAAGGAAATCCATATTTCTTAGGGCTGGGTTTGAGTGCCTGCAGAAGAAGTTCTTCTGTCCCTTTCACATAGCTAACTTATATCCTTAATTCTCTGTGATATGCCCATTCACAAGTCTATCCCATGCACTGGTAAGCCTGATTTTCAGAGTCCTTAAACAGATGCTGTACGAACATTACATATACTGTCATTGCACGATCAAATAGCATCCCTGTTACCAAAGGATCACCTTGCAAATGATGAAACTAAAATTTAGATTCACCAGAAAAACTTAACTTCACAGGAAAGCAAAAAAAGTGTTTCTAATTCAGAGACCTTGCTTGTTATAGATACTAGACAGGTCAAACTCCATTTTCACTGCTGAAGTGGATTCTCTGTAGTGAAAAGGACAGCAAAGTGATTATGTGATTGCCTTGGCAGAGAAATCTAGAGTATTTTCAGGTTCATCGCCATGGTCCTACCTGGAAAACAAAGGCTGCAAATTAAATATCCACTGGGCAGATTTATATTTTAGTTATAGATATTGGGCTGCAACTGTCAGCAAAGGGTATTTATTTCTGCTCCCAGTCTCTCTAAAGTAAAAGGTGCACATCACCTCTCTGCATTTCTCTGTTGGGCTGAAGAAGAAGGCATCTAGATTACTTTGATTTCCCAAAGCTGAAATTAACAGTTTGTCTTCTTCATAAACAAGGATTCAGCTTTCATTTTTTGAAAATCAGTGTGAAACTGTTCTTGGTTGTCTCCCTCAAGACTCACCTGATGTTGGATGCAAATGGGAAGGCCCAAAGAGATGAAAGCAGAACAGCAAAGCACCTGATTCAAGTCTTTAAAGATACTTTACAGTTTCATTAAACCTTAGAGAGGGGATAGGGCCATATGACCAAAGAGTCTACACATTTCTGTCAGGTTTACGTGTTGGGAAGAACAGAACTGTTTAGTACAAAATTAATTCTTATCACAGAAGATAATGAGGACCACTTTTAGAGGGGAAGAATAGGCTATGAATAATGGGAAAACACATCCTAGCAGTGAGAGATATACAGTTACAAAATAATCCAGAGGGAAAGAAGGGAGAAGTCTCACTGGCTGGGATGTTTCACTTACTCTGGGCAAACCTAATAGAAATCTGTGGGGAGCAATCATTCCTAGGCTGAGAGATGTGATAGTCCATATGTTGTGCTGGCTTAAATGTCTTGGCTCATCTTCAGTCTATCTACTGTATTTGTCTTCCCCATCCATGTAAGTATCACGTCTCTCAGACCCAAATGGGACCAAATCTCAAAAATTTAATGGAGACAGTTGATTATGTTTGGACACCATCAGGCCACCCATCCTATTTTCAAATCACATTCTCCCCTTCTCTTTTGGAAAAACCCCAAACCCAAAATCAGACATCCTGCATGAGACAGGAGCATCTCCTTGGCAGGAATCCAAGGTTAAAGTTAAGGGAAGGGATAAGGAAGGTTTAAGGACAGGAACTGTTTGGTTCATGCACTTTGTTTTATTTCTCTCTCTCTCTTTTTTTTTTTTTTTTTTTTTTTTTCTCTACATTCTTCAATAAAAATGTTTTTCTTTCAGGAAAAGATGAGAGTGGAGAGAACATTAATAGCTGAGGTGGGACCTGAAATGTAGTTTAAAAAATGTGTAATAAAAACAGGGAGTGACTTGCTATAAAACCAAGGAGAGCTGGACGGGCAGAGCTGAAGAGATGAGTGTCCAGCCTGCTCACCCCACCTCTTCCCATTGCTGTGATGGGCCTCGTGACTGGATTCAGGCAAGCGTAGGAGTCCCATCACTGCAGCACAGGGGAAAGTGATTTGTGAGCTGCTGAGAGAGAGACCTCCCTTGGGTTTTTTACCCCTTGGAAAAAAACAAAGAAATTTGGTTTTTTTCTGGATTTGTCCAGGAAAACTCTCCCTTTTCTTGGAGGGGGACTCTCTTGGTACTGGAACATACATCTGCTATTCTCACTAGCAGTTACAACTCAAGACCAAAAGTCTTTTTCCTTTTGAGGAGTTTATAAAAACTTGATGTTATGCCAGCCTTGCTAGTCCTGCACTGATGTTCCTGCACAGCGCCAGTCTGCTGCCTTTCAATGCACCTGGGGATTCAACCTACTTCCCCAACACATCCCAGTCTGCTATTTCCAATCTTGTTTCACTATCACTAAACAGTGGAAATGTAGAGAAGCATGTAGATTACTCTTTGCATCCATTCCCTATTCTAGACACCATGCTGGTATTTGTTTTACAGAGCACTTGGCTCCTTTGAGTCTCTGTAAGTTCCAGCTCTGCACAGACGTGCTCTGAAAGTTATCTTCCAGAGACTGTCCTGCTTTGGCCCCTAAAGCTGAGATCATAGCCCTGCATTAGCAACCCACGCAGTCCCACACTTCTTTGCTTGTCTCCTCCTGTGAACTACCAACCTGGTAGCCTCCTTCTCACAGACCTTCCATTTTCCTGGTGTGTCTGTGTGTTTACCCAGGGTAAAGCCCTTTACTGCTTCCTCCCAGGAGGCTCCTGGGGGGCCAGCCCTTCCTCCCAAAATTACCATGGTTGATGGGCCCTCCTGTAGCCTGCTCAAATGATCTGGGAAGTCACTCTCCAGCTTTAGGACAGCTGATTTCCCAGTGGAAAGACCAAGGCTGCTTTGACCTTTCCTGAGTTATTGTTTGTGCCATTCAGTGCAGATATTCCTGCTAGAAAGTGGTGATACGTATCTGCAGATGACCTCTGAGCACCAGCTTAGATGTGGGGCAGCAAGAAACTATTCCAGGGAGAGGCAGCAATTTTGAATGAGAGTGGGAATAGGATGGGAGTGGGAATAGGATGGCCTATGCTCCAGCACAACAGCTTGCATAACGCTGTGTGTCCTGGTGTCTGGATCACAGCTCCTGCTCCTCTCCTGGAAGAAGCCAATTTTCATTTCTTTACCTATCTTGGGTGAAGGGAAAGGAAAATAAAGAAAAAAAATGTTCCCTTTACTGACTCAACTTCATCATCATCATTAATTTCTCCACATGTCTGAAAGTCCCAAATGGAAATGCAAAGATGAAGTAACATCAATAGTCAGACAGATGGAAACAGTTTAGGCAGGATGAGCAGGACCAGTAGTCCTGGCTAACTGTGAAACAGGTTATTGCCTCTCCCCTCCTTCCTGCACGCCAGAGAGAGCGGGTACTCCCCATCCCGGGTGGGCCCCTGGGGTCTCAGAGGGGCTGTGCTGCATAGCCTCCATGGACCTCCAGGGCTGTGCAGTGAATATTATTCGATTCTCTAGAGAAGGGGCTGTATTTCTCTGTATTTTAAGTTTTACAGATGGGTTACACAGCCTCACATTGGACCAGGGTTTTGGAAGCTGCATTGGAGACTGCCTTTAGCTTTTTAAGGAGAATTGAGAATTTCTCCTGCAGAACTGCCTAGGATGGCTATCTCTATGCTGACAGGCCACAAACCTCAGTCCTGATTCAAAATTTCTCTTCATGGAATTTCTCAGACAGAAATACATCCCTTTGCACTGTGTCACACGTGAACAGTGCCTCCTGCACTACCAGGAGGTGCCTAGATTGTAGAACCTGTTCTGTACAGCCGGTACAGAAGAGGTCTGCTCTGAACCTGCCTGAATGCCTGCCTCTGACAGATATACAAAATTTTTATCAACTGCAGATAATCCTTAAACTCACCAGGAGAAAATATCCAGGAAAAAATAAAAGGTCACCTTGGGAACAGGAGCTGTTAGAAACCACCGATTATCTTGCATTCTCCCTTTCTGCAGACATGCTCTGTCCTTGAGAGTCAGGGCTTCTGTCTGAGACTTTTGATTGCCAAAGGCTGGGAAAAAACCGTCTGAGTGGTGTGTGTAAAACATCTGTTTCTGCAGCCCAACAGGGCATGTATTAAATCCCTGTAGTGAGAGTCAGGTCACAACTGAGGTCAGTTCAGTCCTCACAGCTCCTTTCCTGTGTGTTACATAAGGATATGCACAGATTGGGTCTGCTGTAGGTGCAGCTCCAGGGATGCCCCAGGGCATATTTGGATTGCTGTATCTGGCAGGATTTAGCCCTAGATTTCCCCTCCTGAAGATAAGGGCATGCAGCCAGGAGGATTGTTTTCATACCTCCTGAACAAGTTAAACACCCATGTGAAGTACTTTGATGAGGTGTGTCTCTTGGCCATTCCCAGCCTGACTCAGCAATCAGGAAGTTGTATCACCTCTGCAAGGATAGCCCAGGGTTATAAAACCTCTCTGTTCCCTTAGTTAGGACCATTTTCTTCATCAGAAGGGATAGCTGGGACACTCACTGCCATCAGTGCTTATGCTTAAGCAGCCTCTGCATTGACTCTGGCACGAGTTTTGGATTCCTTGTCATTAAGACTTGATGATCCCATAGCAGAAACAATTTTGTTTGCACAGAAGAACTGCCAAGACACCCTTAAAAGGAAGGCTCTGCCAAGAGCACTCTGCTGGAGATGCTCACCACTGCTCCAGCCTTCCCAGGAACCATCCTGAGCAAGCCCAGGAGCAGGCATGTGCCTCCCCTGCCCTGCTGAGTCCCAGTGCAGAGGGGAGACAGCCTGATCCTTTCAGACCCCATGGCCAGAGGTGGGCAGGACCATGGCCTGGCACCGAATCCCCCCATCAGAGCAGCCCAGCCCAGCCCAGCCAGCCATGTTCCTGTGCACGCCTCCATTCCAGGCTGTCAGCGGAAGCAGATGTTTCTAATTTATCACTAAAACCAAACAACTTAATCCACCAAATATGCAGCAGTGGGGGGTTAAGGGGGGAGTCTTTCACTTAAAGCTGATTTATAAATTGGATGATTAAGGTTAATTTGTCTATGAATGAGGCAAATCTGTGTCAAATATTGTTACTAATGCTTCCTCCCTCTAATTTTTGCAAGTCCTAAACATCCAAAATCTTTTCAACCTGAGGCAATGGGATACATTCCTGTTCTGCTGGCCAAAAGTGTCTGGCACTGTTTCCTTTCATCAACAACTCAAATATTTATCTATTTAGCCCTTCAGAACATTATTTGGGTGTAACAGATGCTGCAGCCCTCTGTGGTATGGGTGCCAGAGGCAGGCCTCAGCAGCAACCCTGGCATACACCTTCTTGCTTTTGGGAGTGTTATTTCCCCTTGGCTGCCTGGTAGTGATGGCTGGAGGGCAACCTGGCACCAGAGAAGCCTGTCCCCTCCTGGCAGTGGGGACTGTGCTCAGGGCTTGCACAGAAACTGCATCTTCACTCCACAATGGCTGATGGGAAGGGTCCTGAGTCCAAACCCATTTCAGATTAGACTGAGAAAATTATTGGGTTTCCCTATGTTTATTAACCCTGGAGGTCATGGCCAGCCTCAGATCATCTGTATTTCAGCACAAGCACAGCTATTGATCCATCCAGCTACAAAAAATACACACACCCTGCTCCTACAACCAATACACATGTCCTGCTTCTGCTGACACCCACTTCAGACCACCAGCTCCTAGTGCTAATAGCTTGTGTTGCTGTTCATGGAAAAGGGCTCTTCTCCAAGCAGCTGGCACTCAACCACAGCACGTCTGCCATGCACAGCAGCAGTGAAGTAATAGCAATACAGTAGCCTTAAAAAGACCTTAACAGCATAAGCCTTGAGTGCCTATGAAAGGTGAGGGGGAAAGGCAATCCCAACCAGCAGCAGGATTGTCAAAGCATCCACAAAACAGAAAATACCAGCTGCAGGAATGGGAGGGGGCCTTGTGTGGGGCCTTGGCAGCCCACAGACCCCCACCCTGTGGTGCCAGGCTGGAAACACCAGGAGCACAAATTGGCACACTAAACCTGGTTACATGGCAAAGGAACAGCTGTACTGATTTGTTCAGCTACATCTCTAAAAATAAGGATTTCATTAGGTGTCCTTGCCTGGTAGACATTGCAGTGCTCCTTATTCCTCATAAGCCAGTGCCCCTGCTGCAGAGAGAGACCCAATGGCACAGGCTGACCCCTGGATGTCACACACAAGAATAAGTCCCTTCCACCCAGTGGTGTGGGCACCTGTACTGCAGCCATGGCATAGCACACTGCTTTTGGACATTTGGACTTACAGGTTGGATTGCAGGAGCTGAGTGGGTTGTAAGAAAATACAAAATAACCTCATATGTATCTCTCTGTTGGGGTCATTGCAATGGTGATAAGGCTGTGGGATGCTGTTGCAATGACCAGTGACCCTCTCCTTAGCAGTCTCTTCAGCTGTAAGCAGGATCTTCTGGGGTTGGAGCAGTCAGGAAATCCTTCTCCATTATTTCTATGAAGTGGTAGCATTAGACAATGCACCAGGATGTCACTGAACTTCTCTTCAAGTCCAATTATCAGGTAGGCTAAAGGGAAGAGTGAAAAGGAGACTAGAAGAAAACCAGGAGGAAAGCAGCAGTAGCAGCAGCAGCAGCAGTGGGAGCAGGAGTCAGAGCCCTTGGTGCTCTGTTACAGCTACTGCATTCCCATCCCTCCTATACACAAAATGTATAAAGCAAGCTGGAAAACAATGGGTTTGAGAAGAAAACTGAAGACACCTGGAACAACACTGATCTTGAAAAGAGCTGAAGCAATTCTAGTTTTTGTCTAACAAATCAGTCTCTCTTGTAATTCAATCCAGACAAGCCTGTAGCACTTTAAGAGTTTTAAGCTACATGCAATAGGAGCACCATAAACAATTTATTCTGCAGTGGTGCAGTCTGCTTTTCAGTCATGAAGCCTTTTCCCAAATGAAGAGATGCCATTCAATTCACTTTTACCAGTGATACAGCTCTTTACTTCTTGAGAACGGAGCTATGCTTCAAATGGTGATGCGCACTGTAAGTGGCTTCTCCTCTACCTAGTTAAAGAGGTGCCTTCCTTCATTCTGTACCCATAAGGGATGGTCAGAGGTACCCTCATGTCTGAAAGCTTTGTGCTTGCAGGAAGGAAATTAATTGCAGCTCATTGCAAGAAAAGAACATTTTACTTTGATGTTTTTGATAGCTTGGTCTGAAATAGCCTCAACCTCACTCCAAACCTGATGAAATTGATGAATTTGAATGAGCAAAGTTGTTTCAAATTTCCAGATATATATTGTACATGATATTCTGGGGCCCTAATTTTTATTTCTGCTTGTTTTTTCCAAGGTTATAGAGAAAAAAGGGATATAGATTTAACTTATGGGAGACTTGATCTGTGCATAAAGGACCATCTTCTTAAACTGTCAGAAGATTAAACATAATGTTTTGCAATCATGTTCAAGGTACACGAGCAGCAGATTTTTGATGGGAAAGTGACACAAGCTACTGATAGAAAGCCTGCTTTCTAATTCCTAGGGAGTTTATTTTGTCTTCCTACCTCTGATGAAGTAGCAGTACTTGAAATAGATTTTGCTTTTGGCTGAAGTTACATCCCACAATGGAAGAGAGTGAATGTCCTTGCCTTAAAACATCTCCAGGATTCATCCATGTTGTCTGACCTCTGAGAGGAAAGGCAATTTAATAAAAAAATCCTTTCTGACTCTCAGATGGAAGATCACATGAGTGCAGGCTCAGGACATTTATATCTGAGCATGAGAGTTTCTTTTGATGGCTTTTAATGTTATATGTTGTTGATGTTCCTAAATTATACAGCTCAGTGAAGCATTCAAAAACAAATGTTCAGCCCCCCTGGGGTATGTTCAAGGCCTAAGGATAAGCTTTGATGTGGATATAAAGCCCTGATGGCTGTCAGATCCTCAGTCATTTTCCAGTGGCACCAATGTCACCAGAAAGGGAATATTTATGCTTTCACACAGTTTTGAGCCAGAGCTTCAACTTCTGCTGCTGCAAACTGAATATGCTACCTTTGCAATCAGTGCAGCAGTATGGGTGGATATCAGCTCAAGAACTGGCTGTTCAGATTTCAAGACAGAAGTTATATGGGCAAGATATTACACATTACAGGTTTAAAAAGGAGATTTGCCTTTTACATTTTAATGACATATTAAAATAAATTACAAACTAAAAAGTCAGAAATCTTCCTTTTTTTAATGTGCAGATTGAAGCATCAACAGGAAATTGCAGATCCTGAGTCCTTGCCCATTTTTCCTTAGTCCCCACACTAGCTGAGACCACATGAGTTAGTGTTATTAGAATCTTGCCTCAAGTGAGAAATTGCTGCAATCCTAATTTGGCTGGCTTGGCAGGCCGGAGCAGGAATGCAGCAGAGTGTCTAGAATTGGGGATGGCAATGTGGGACATCCACATAAGGGTTGCAAAGGAGCTTAACTGGATCCCTCCAGGAAGCAGAACTAGTTTAGCATACATCTGTGGCTCATAGTATATTTTTTTGTTTTTTCACAGAAGTGATACATCATTTCCCAGCTACATGCCATTTATTTATTTACTTATTTATTTATTTAACCATGGTGGGACCATGTATAAAATAGCATTACTCACCAAAATCTAGATGTGAGATCAAAATATGAGTGCCATGCTTATGAGCCACTCATTTAAATATAAGCATTCTTGTCTTTCAAGAAAATATTATCTTGCCTTTCAATTCTTCCCAAGCCCTCCTTATGTTTGAACTGAATTTCAAAATTAAAATTGATTGCAGGTGTCTTAAGTATATTTTTCTAGGCCTTCAATTTAAACAAGTTACAGCAATACTCATCTTCATACAGTTTTTGATCATTATGATATGAATTCTCGCTGACAGCAATAAAGACCATGGGGATCTTTCCTCATTTCCAGAACCAGATTTTTTTAATTTGGATCCCATTTTAGACTGTCAGAAGGGCTGTTTTCTAAGGAGAATCATTCATTTTATGATCCCTAGTACAGCTGCCTACCACATGTACAGCAGCAGTGTTGGCATTTTTCATTTTCCCCCACTTTCAGCCTCAGCACTGGAACCCATTACATAGCTGGCATCTTATAAGTGCTGTCTTACTTTGCCCCTTGCTTCAAAAAATTATCTGTAATAGCAAGGTGACTATTAACAACTAATAGCAGGAATGCACAGAGAGCTGACAGCATGTAGAATGGTAGCCCTGAGAAATGACCACTCAGTTTCTTACTCTGAGATTACACAGATTGTAATCTCTGGCAATTGTCATCCTTGTGCCCTAGGTCCACATCTGTAAAATGAGGTACAATGTTTTGGCTTCCATGCCAAATAAGTATAATCAAATAACTGGGTGATCAGCTTTGGCAATAACCACAAGTTTGTAATTATCTAGGATAAAAGATGCAAAATCCCTCTGGATCATAATCACTGTGTCATCTTGCTCTTGGAAGTAATGGGGGTCAGGTGTGCTGTATGGAATGGAAACCTCTGAATAATAGTGATCACTGAAGACATAGCTGCCAGCTGATTAGACCTGCTTTAAGCAGATGTTGGATGAGATGAACACAAAATGTCCCTTCCACCCCAAATTACCCCTGTGACTCTGTTCTATTGCTGCTCCTCTGCAAATACATCCCCTTGGACCACTGGGACCAGAGTGCACACGGACATAGTAGTGCTGCAGGACACAGCCCACCTCCATCAGGGACTGATCAAGCCATGGACTGAACCCATTCAGGGCAGCTTGATGCCTCCACCAAAAGCACTTTGGTACTTGTGGCCCCAGGCTCATCCTAGAAAGAGTGTAGGTAGCCTTAGGTAGAACTGGACTTCCATGGAGCCAAGCAATGGCAGGTTCATCTCCAGATTAGCTACCTAAAGATAATGAAAGTTCACCACTGTCACCAGATGATGCAAAGAAAAACGACACACCACAGCTATGGTCATGATGAAGAGACTATTTCCTCTGACTCCAATCATTTATAGTACTCAAAAGGTGCCAGTGGATTGGAGGGTGAACGTGCCACCTCTCCAACAACACTGGACAAACTACCTGTACATCAAATTTCTCCGCCTCTATGAAGGAATGCAAAACAATATGTTGTTTACAGTGTAAGAAAGTTCTCTACAAGAATGTAAACTCAGAAGGCTTTAGAAAAATCTTAAAAATCAGGGCGACACACCACATTGGGGAATATGCTCTCTAGTTCACATTTATCTGCCATTTCATCTTACATCACCACTGCATCAGTGTTTCAGTCCTTATTGCTCAGCCTTTACATGAGATAGCAAAATTAAGCCTTGTGGTTCCTATGGACTCTCTATGTGGTATCTCTCATGAAGTAATAAAGTGTGGGCTTTGTAAAACCCCTGTACACTGACATTGGAAATAATAGCTACTGGGATATATATATATATATAAAAAACATATATATAAAAAGAGAGTTGTTTTTTTGTTTTTTTGGTTTTTTTTTAAGCAGTGAGTAAAATTAGACAATTTCCAAGGTCTGATCAAAGCAGTTTAATAGATTGTGTTACATCACAGCTGGGGACCTACTTTCTCAGGGTCTCAGAGATAACCACAGTGTCATGCCAGCAGAGCAGCGCTCCCAGCCTGCAGGCAGCACAGCTCAACCCATCTCTTGGGTGGAAAGATAAATGAGAAACATAGGACACTAATTTATATGTAAGGATCTACACTTCCCTGGGAAAAAAAAAAGAAAAAAAGAAAAAATATTCTTATGTTTTTGATGTGGTTGATCATGACACAGACTTCACCCTACGAGTCTTGTACTTTTCTATCTGTGTTACAGCTCATGGGGTCCTGGGAAGGCTTCTGTGTTCACATTCACAATTGCAGTTGTAACTGCGACCCTTATGTTGGGAACTGTTTTCTTAACTCTGCATGAACATCTGTGAATGCATGTACAATAATATCCAGTAAGGCAAATGACATTTGCAATGACCAGCTGCCTCCAGTTGTGAGGCAACATTGCACAGGGCTGCAGTAGAATGAAGCACCCAGAGGCTTGCAGTGCTTACACAGTTGTGGTGTGCCTGAACTGGGCTGGGAATAAATGACATCATCCATTCCCAGGGGCTGCAAGTGCACTGCCCAATGGCTTGTTGCTTCCTTAGTCAAAAGCCAAATCCCCGGGGCAGAAACTAAGTCATGCCTGGGAGTAATTATTAAATGGTGCTCAAATTAGTACTGTGGTTTAGATGTCCCTACTGAACTGAACTCAGTTCAGCCCTCAGAAGTTAGGTATATATTCTGCTTGTCTCAAAACACTTCACAGAGCAGCAGGTCATAGGTCCCAGGCAGTTTTTGAAGTTAAGCCCCTTGTAGTTATGGACGGAAAGCTGGACAGGATCCCGATACGCCCCACTCGCGGGACTGCTGCCTGCAACCTGGGCGTGTGCGAGCAGTCTCTGTGCCAAGCCTTGCTCCTACACACCAGGTCACAGGGTCTCCAACATCATAAAAAAAGACTGAAAGTCAAAAATGCCAGCTATTTTCTAAAAATAGAAAAGATGAGCTGGGGCAGAGGGAGAAGACGCGTCCTCGCCGATGGTTTAGCAGTGGAGGAAGAGGTCCTGCATGGCAGCTGACAACAGGCTCACCCCAGCATGGCTGAGCAATAAAGCAATAGATTTCAAACATGTATTTAAATTAAAAAAAACCCCAGCAAATATTTTGAAATTCAAGATACATGGTTTGATAGTGCCTCATATTTTGAAACAGTTAGTGGAGAAAGGAAAAGTGAAAACAACAAGAAGAGCTGAAAGGAGCCAAAATTAATTTACTGTGAACTTATTGTTTCAGTTTTCAACAAAGGAAATGGTTATAAATGGAAACTAAATTGAAACCGAGGTGTCTCTCATTCAACAAAATATATCACTGCTACTAGTCAGCTACAATGCAGAAAGGCAATTTAATTACTTATAAACAACTTCAAAGTTATACTTGTGTTTTAGCGTCATAATAAAGCTACAAAGAAGAAAAAGCAACAATAAAAGCTGAACCCAAGTCTTTAGGTTCAAGAAAAACATTGATAAAACACATATAAAACGTGTAGGGAATTTTTTCAAGTCCATTGTTCACACAAGAGAATAAAAAAAGAGATCATTTGTTCATTTTTCATTAAAAACTATTATTTCCTTAAGCTCAAAATGCTTCTTAGAAGTTTTGAGGGCTTTTTTGTTTGTTTCTTTTATCTTTACTTTTCATAAAGCCATGAAAATTGAATTTACAATATTTTAAAGTTTGATTCTGGACTTTAAGCTTAATTCTCTTTTTTCCTCTTTTGCAAATGAATACAATGGAATGAATGAGGACTTTGATTTCCTTTCTTATCTTTGCTGCTCCTTTAATATTGCTTTTTTTCATCTTCTCCATAAAACCTCTGTCCTTGGCGCCTGAGAATTATATGACTATGTTTAAACTATTGTCTTTAGTCTTGAAGATGTAATTTTAAGGTGGAGCAGGGATTTTTTTTCCTGAAACCTTACATTTACCTTTCTTCAGCTACAATATCTTTGTACCTTTCTTCTTTGTCTCACTAGTTGTTCTACCAAGGACTTGTTGCAAAAGCTATGTTTGTTTTTATGAAATTTAGTAAGTTTAAGTAGAGAAAAGGGAAGAAAGAGAGGGGAAAAAAGTAGTAAACAGATCTTTCTTTTGAAGGAGAAAAAAAAAAATCTGAAAACCACTCATTTTGCTTTCAGGTAATTCATTGCATTTATGATATCAAAATGCTAAACTTCAGTATGGGTTGCATTTCCTGGCTGGGATACAGAGAGATTCTCAGAAAATTGAGGTTTGAAATAGAAAGCCAGCAGCGACTTCATCTGGAACACAAGGAACCTCAGCAGAGGGGACAGAGCTTGAGAGTGCTGCCACTTGGGACCCACGAACTGAAATAGAGAAGCCTGTCATCTTTGTTTTATTTTTAAAATATGTGAACAAATTAAAAGCCAGAAGCAAGCACTGTGTTTGGGTTTTGCTGTGCCTGTGCTAGCAGCACTGCTCTCGTGCCCTCCCGGCGCAGCGCACACATGCCACAGCTCCTGCGCTCCCGCCGCTCGCTCTTATGTTACTGCTCAAGTATGCATTCAGGAAAGAGCCAGCAGATACAGGAGATTTATTCTAGTTGTTGAGGTCAAGGACTCCTTTTCTTTGGATTCAGTAGAGAGGGAACTCTTTCCTCGTAGCACCAGACAGGCTTTCTGCTTTGCAGTCTACTGTCAGTGTGCACCACAGATAAAGAAACATCTGAGAGCATTTTTAAAGGATTTATCAATCCAAAGCACTCGTGAGCTATGTGCTGTCTCCAGTGTCAGAGTTAGGAGGCTTTCAACAAGGGACAATATTTGCAGAAAGCGCAAGCCAGAGGCTCCAGCTGCTGCAAACTTTTGCAAGCCATGTAAGTAAAGGGCTTTATTTTGTTTAAACAAATTTTGTATATTCTCCTGCCTCATAAAAACGCTGAGATAATATAAATTTTAGATGAATTTCCTAATACTAGTAATGTTGCTATCCTGCTGTCTCTTTGAATAATGTATGTATGTCAGCACAATAATTAAATATCTTACCTTGTTTTGCTTGTGAGTCTTGTAAAGAGCAGAATGTAGTGCCTCAGGCGGGTTCTGTTTGCTTTTCTGATCACTTTTCCATTCTGTTTCTGAATCATTTCTGTTCTCTGTTTGTGATCAGCACAGAGACCTTTCTGATTTCTCTGATTTATTTCAAGGACAATAAGAAGCTGGCAGGGAAACGAAAAGGCTGTGAAAACAAAGAGCATAAAAGTAGTTTATAAAGTGTTGTCAGTGAACCCAAAAGTGGTATGTAACCCTCATGTTGAACTTGTGGTCTTGTGAAATTTTTTGTGCTTTATAGTGAGGTTCAAGGAGGCACAGATTATGTGACTAAGAGGAATATTAAATAACAGACAAAATATTTTGATTGCTCTATAAAATGTAACATTATGTTAATGCTCGTATTTAAATTTCTCACTTTCTCTGTGGTTATCTGGAGCTTATGGCAGGGGGTGGATCACCTTTCTCTCAGCTTCACAATGTAACTTAAAGTCATAAAATATTTCCTTGTTTTCTATGTAGTTCATGTACTTTTGGCATCAAAAGGCCTAGCAGAGAGCTGTTGAAATGCCAGATTTCTCTTCTTGTCTGTGAAGTCCTCCCTGCCATTTTGATTGCTGCCAAAATGTAGACATGGGGATAAATAAATGGAAGCTATATGAGATTCACTGACTAGGTACAGGTGGTAGTACCCTGAGACAGAAATTTTATGCACTCAGAATTCTCAGTGTCTTCCTGTTCAGAGAATCTCTAGCTCCTTGCATTCCTTATCCAAAAAGCATCTGATCCCCATGACTTTGCATGTTCTATTTGGCTCACGCTTTCCCCCAGTTCCCAATAACTTTGAACAGGCCCTTTCCTCCAGGCACACATGTCTGAAAGGAGCAAACCCTTCCCTCCAACCCTTTAACCCTGTCACATACTCACACGTACCCAACCCAACTTTATTTATTGCAGATATGCCACTGCAATCACCTCTTCCATCAGGTGCTCAGAGGAACATGGATGCTGCCCTGAATAAATACCTCTACCACATCTCCCAGCCTCTCTCCTCTCCCATCCTCTTGCCCTTCATTTCCGTGGCAGTACAGGATCTGCATGGGGAGAGGGGTGATGTCCATTAAGGGAAATGCCCACAATTCTTTGAAGGCCATGAGAAGGCCCTCCTTGCTGTCAGCCAGGCAGTCAGACCTGGGTGCCAAAACAGCAACAAAATTAATAGACCTGCTGGGCTGGGAGATGCAGTTTGCTGCTTCCAGGAAACCTGGGGAGTCACCTCCCTCAGCAAAGACAGGGAAAGTCTCTGGAGAAAGAAGTTTTCAGGGTAATTAGGATCACACCTTGAAGGTGCACTGGCAGGAGCAAGTCAGAGGTGAATGGGGCTGGCATGGAAGTCAAACCTCCGATGATGGAAGAAGATGATATTGCTTTTCAAGAGTGTTTGGAGAATGAGAAAAAGTTTAATTTTCAGCACAGAGATGGGTAGAAGCTGTTTTCTTTGCAATACAAAACTCTCTTATACCTAGCTGGTGCAACCACACTCCAGGGAGAAAACAGCAGTTTATAGTTTTTGAATTTATGTACATTCATGTGTTCTCTTAGCAAATGCATCTTTTGAGTTCTAAAGCTTTCTGAATCTTTCATATAGTCCTTTGCTTTGAAGCAACAGATGTCAGTGATAAGCAGATGGTTCTGGCTTTGAATTTGAACATCTTTAAATACTTTGTGTATATTTTATTGTGAGGAATGCACTCTGTCTTACTATGCAGAACTGATGCACTAAATGAAAAGTATCCATGTCTGGATGCTTGATGTCGCTTCCTAGCTCACAAACCAATAAACGACATATTTTTCAGGATTATTTGTTATGAGATATTTTCATCTAATTATTCAGCTTGTGTTTTCAAGCTTGAAACAAACTGTGAAATGCTCTGCTGATGTGAGCTCAAAGAGAACAAGCAACAAAAACAGCCAAAGGAGCTGCCCTGGCTGTGAATTGCATTTTCACTCTGCTGTATTCTGTGAGCAGGCTGAAAGCTTCCTCTTGCACAACTTCCCAGAGGAAATAATGCAGTGTCTATGGAAACAACTGAACAAAATCTTTTGACCTTTCTTACTCTAAACTTTCATTTTCAGGAGAGTGGTGAGTGGCGAATCTAAGAAAATAAGATCTTAAATCAGGAATAAATTTGGAAATGCAAATAGAAAGAAGAGATCTGAAATAAGAAAATAACTCTTTTTCTTTCAAAGAAAAAAAATCATACAAACAGATTTCATCCAAATGGTTTGCTATTAGATATTAATTTACTGGTCTAAAATGTTCTTTTCTGTCTCTGCCTGATTTTCAGTCCTGAAGTTTGTTTTTTAAAGAAATCACCTAAGACAACGTGTGACATGCAAACTGTTTAAACTTTACTTAGCTGATCTTAAGAATGGATTATTGCACATATTGTCAAAGGCTTTATTAGTTATAATGACATAAGAGATGTTATCAGTGCTTATAACTACTGCACCAGCCTGACTTGGAAAAAGAGAAATGCCTCATTTCAACCACACTTTGGAGCTTTTGCCTCCCTCTTTGAGAAGGAATGTGACTGTTGAGGGCTCCTGGTGCTGAGGGGGTGCTGAAAGATCTCAGTGGTGATGCAGGACATGCTCTTTCCCTCTCTTTTTTCCATCTTTCTCCAATTCTTCTTGAAACCTTTTCCTTTCTCCCTTCTTCAGGATACAGAATGTCCTAATGCCAGGCTCTTCCAGAATAGAGGTTTTCCTCCAATCAGCCTCTCCAGAGCTCCATGGCTGCTGTTCAGCCTTTGTGGTAGAGAAGGCTTGGGATGGAGAAGGGGCCTGATGGGGACAGAATGCCCCAGCACAGCTGGTGAACCCAACTGTCCACATGTTTGGATTTCAGTGGCTAATCCCCATCTCTGCAGGTACAAGTGAAGTCACCCACATGTAAGCAAAGCATGAAGGCTTTTGACCTTTGAAATCTGATGCCCAGGGCTAAGGGATGCTTTAATTACTGCCTTGTACTTAATTACCGCCTAATGCTATGCATTTCCTGATGGTTTCCACACCCAGACATCTTCTGGGACAGGTCATTACTCAAAACAACAGTAGACTGACAAATCCAGTAGCTTGACAAAAGAGAACATTTCCTCCAGTTCTCCTTTGAAAGTTTTAAAATCTCTTTTCTATCCAATACTGTAGAGTTAAAAAAAAAAAAAGAAAAAAAAAGAAAGAAAAAAAAAAGAAAGAAAGAAAAATAAAAAGAAAAAGGAAAATTATTGAGGTGTTCTATTTTAGTATATTATTTGACAATATCAGGTTTTCAGGTTTAGGAATCTACACACAAATGAGAAGGAGTTGTGAAAGTTTCTGATTGATGGACTGTCTTTCTGACAATTCTAATTATTTTAGGATTGGAAATGTTCAAATACTTCAAAAACCAGAGGCAGTATTTTGCTACTTGACAGCAGCCTAACTCAGAGTGGCTCTCCCGAATAAATCCTTGCAATATGAAGAGGTTGCAATCTGATGTGTGATAGACTTAGACCTCTCTGGTGTCTATCTCAATCCCTTTTTCTCTCTGTGAAGCCCTACTATCCCTTACTGCTCTGGTACAACACTTCAGCACACATATATTTATTTTGCCAACCACGTCTCAGGCTTACAGACCTGAGGACTGAGGCATGACTCAATGCCTGTAGAGCTGAGATCCTACTAAAACTCTGTGAAAATGCAGTAAACTGAAGGTAGTTTTCCTGAATTCTGGAAATATGTGTCCATCCATGGCCACCCATAGATACGCAGTTTTTTTGTAAAGAAGGAAAGAAAACAGCTTTTAATCCTTTCCGTAGTGCTGTGTGCCTGCAGCTTTCCTATAGGTTCAGAGGTAAAAAAACCCAAACCTCCAAACCTGCTAGAAAGCTCTCAGTCTAGGTGCCGTAGCAGATAATCAGCAAAACTGACCACCATGAAGGACCATAAGTAGCAAAATTTCCCCAGATGACCAGCGTGGAGAGCTCAGAGCAGTTACCAGAACTGTGCTGCCTGTAGTGGAAAAGCTCTTGGAAGGGAAGGAAGCAGTGCAGTGACATTCCAGTCTGCAGATGGAAAGCTGGAACCTGCTTCCAAGTCTGGAAGCTGCTCTAAGCAAGCTGCTGCAATGGAGGGTTGCAATGGGAACATGGACTTTTTGCTGTGAATCTGCAGGAACAAATACCATCAACCTTTGTTGTCAACTGATGTTTGTTTGTGCAACTTTTTTTTGAGTGGCTGCCCATTTCTGAACTTCAGTGAAGTAACTTATAAACTTGATATCTTAAATGTAGCTGGGGAAAAAAAGTAAAGGAGAAAGGGAGAAGGGGAGGGAAATCTGCCAGCATTCATATTCCAGAGAGAATTAATACAGTTGTATTTGTAAGGTTTCCTCTGTGGCTTTCAAGTTATGTCCTGAAATCTGCAATTACATTCATGCAAGATCTGCATCCAGCTTTTTCGAAAACAATGTTGAAGCAGAACAAGTGATAAGTAAACCAATTTTTTTCTTTGAATGTCATCTCTGTTTTTGTTTATCAGCTAATACTCTAGCAAGTAGTTTCTGCCTTGAGGGGCGGTTGATAGATAGTTCATTGAGATAGCTCAGTTATCTTGGCTACCTTGTCCCTGTGAAGTCCTTTTAAAACACTGAGAAAAATGTTAATGTTCACCACAAATTGATTTTGGAACTTATTAGTAGTTTAGATCCTTGACAACAATGAAAGTATGTGATGGAGCATGTGGGCAAAGGTGACAGTGCAGGGAGTCAAAAGAAAGCATTGGGACTGTTTGGGGTTTTTTTGGTGACAATCAGGAACCAGATTCAGTTTCACATGGTTGCAACAACAAGGGCACTGCTAGCATGCCCAGATCACTGCCTCAGTGCATGATGGAGTACACGGTCATCAGCATGTCCTCTGAATCGCCTCCCTCAGAGGAAAAAGGGAATCCTGGAGGATTACAAAAATTCTTCAGGGCTCAAGAGAGCAACAAAATGAATGTCTGAGCATCCCAGGTGGGCAGAATAATCCTCGAATTTTTTAATCTACATATGTGGAGTCATCCTTCTTTTATTTATACCCACTTTTGAACATTACCTAATTCCTGTAACTTAACTGGAAATGAGAGAAAAAACAACTACAACTTTTGGGGATTTCTGCTTAAATGGTAGTAGTTAGAAGATGAGAGACATAAATGAAGTCCACACCTGTGGGGTTTGACAAGTGACTCAATTATAATATTTTTTAAGAATAGACATGAACTCAGCACATGAGGAGAAAAGTCATCCTCACAATTATCTTCCTAGTTGAAAAAAATTACAGTTTCAGGTCAACAGCATGCAGAGATGCCTGGAAGGTGTTGCCAAAGACCTTCCCAACAGTGCATTTATGCTGTAAATAGAATATTTGAAATTAGTCAGCAATAGCTATGTCATCTTGATTTGCATGCTAATAAGATGATGAAAGGATGCTCTGGAGAGATGGATGTACAGCTAGCTGGCAATAAATTTTTTTACTTTTCTGAAGTACTGAAATTTTAGAATTCTCAGGGGTGTATTTCTCTGACTTTGCACTTAAATAAACACCCCACTGTGGACATATCTAAGATACCACCTCTTCAAATGTCAACATTTCTTTCTGAAAACAGCACGTGCAGAAACTAAGATATGGATATTTTTTTATAGACATGAGCTATGGCAAAAGTTTGCACATTATCAGACTTCTTATTCAGAATATGGCTACCTAATGGTTGAGAACAAGATATGTTTCAGGGCCTACTGGACCCTGAAACAGAGCACTAGACCCTGTTCCAGAAAAATATCAGTTCAGAGAAAAATATGAAATGCCTTCTCATTGATAAATGCTGTTTCCAAGACAATCTCTCTTTGAGCTACAAGGCCATTTCCAAAATGTGGAAGGATCCTGGCTCCTTGCAGACAAGGGAAGGATGTGAAAGTCCAGAGAGGCACCTCTGCACATGGGATGGTGATGACTGTGGTCTTCCTCCTTGTGGCAGATAAAGCAGCATATGGGCCTTTTGACATCTTTTCTCCTCAGTGAAGCCCTTGCTCACTCTCTTTTTTTTCTCACAAAAAGACTGAAATTAAACTTCGTCAGCATCTCATCAATGAGAGAATTGATCCAAGCAGGATTTTATAAATCATATCTTGCTACATTTATGGAAGTTATGACCCACACTTCTGCAGTCAAGGCTGTGGGCATATTTACTCATACTGATTTCACTGTAATGCTAGATGGTTGCCCCTTGCTGTAATGAGGTCTTAAATGTTTTCCTTGTTGCTCTCAGCTGGTATTTTGCAGGTCATGGGAGTACTTTCCCTAAACTAACAGTGTGTTACATATTATAGCAGCGTTATGACTTTGAGGGCTCAGTTTTCGTGCAGGTGCCTAATGTCGTTCTTGAAGATGATGCTCCAGTGCAGACAGGATGTTTGGCTGATTTCTGTTTCAGAGGGCTTTTACCATCTTTTCTTTATTGCTGCCAGGGTTTTCTCTTGCTTCCCAGGGGATGCCAGATGCATCCAATGAGTCAGTTCCAGCTTCGAAGCTGAAACAGGTCATGGCCAGCAGCCATGTGCTGTTCAGATTCTTGCATGGAAGGGAATTTCCTTTTTCTCTTGCTGGACCAATTCACTCAATAAGAACTTGTTTTAGATCAAATTGGCATTGCTTTTAGTTAACTCGAACCTTTTCTAACCTTATCTGGATTCCAATTTTTTATTATATGCTAAAAGTTTTTATTATATGTTAAAAGAAAACTAGTGCCTCGAACAGTGTGGCTTGCTCCCAGCTTAAGTGATAGGAAAAGAACTGTTTAAACACAAAAGTCACAGGCTGTAGCTGGTGAAAAATGACAACATGTAGCTGGTGCCTCTGACAACAGTCAAAGGCATGCTTCTCCCCAGTGTTGCATAAGTAGATATATAATGTATAATGTACTGCAACATCACAGCAGGTTTCCCAAATTGAAAACAAAGAGGAATAAAAGACTGCCGTACCTTGGCTCTTAAATCCCTGAATGTGTTGCCTGTGTTGATTAGTTACTTTGATTTGTGCTTCCCTGCACAGCTCATTTTTCCCTTTAATAAGAGTTTGGCTTGTAAATTGTCACTTGCATTTGCACCAAACAGTGCAATTAGGCTGGAGTGATGGAATATATTACATTGTTTGTTTTCCATTATGTTTATTCCAGATGGTTTTTGTCACTGACTCTTTTTCTGAGCCGGGCTGTTAATAAACATAGGAAAAATCTAATGAATAAATTTGCCTGCTTGCTACAGATCTGTGGTGGTGGCTGAGATGGGGTTATACTGCTGAGTAATGGTTCTCAGAAAAACTACAGAAATGTCAATTCTTGCTTACTTATGAGAGGCAAACTGTGCCCATGGTTAGTGAATGGTAAAAGAAGATGCTTGTGTGTGTGTTTTTTTTTTCTTTAAAAGATATACATTTAAAATTTAAACTGAGGTTATGATGAGTTCACAGTTGTGGCGCTTTATTGCTTCTCTGAACAAAGGAAATGTTTTATGGCACAGCTACAGAATGAGTACCCATTTTCAAGCTTTTCATTGTCAGGAAGCTCCTCTGTGCCCTTGAGTCAGCTGTTTCAGTTTTTGTCTTGCTTCCTGAAAAAACACTTCTTTCCTTCTTCAACCATCTTGTCTCATCAAATAGAAGTTGTTATAAAAGTCCCTGACTAGGCTGGAGATGCAAAATCGATTTTAGAAAAAGAACTGGAACATTTTGAAGAAAACATATGGGATAAAGAAGAAATGTGGATGTCTACAGGGCAGCAGGACTTGTCTTAATCTGTTCACTTGCCAAAGTGGTGTTGACTGGAAAAAAATGAACACTGTGACAGCAGGTCTTGGAAAAGTCATAAAACTTAAGGAGTTTTCCAGTAGTAGCCTCTTAGTTTTTTCATCAGAAAGGAGTATAAGAAAACCCATCATAAAATACAACATGGTCTGTCCTACCATCTTGCAAAAGTTTCAACAGCTGCATGAGAAAAGGTGACTGTGGTTGCTCAGCAGTGGGATCTTGGTTAGGGTGAGTCTTGGTTAAAGAGCACATATTTTAGAAGATAAGTAAAAGCAGATTATAGTAAATAAGTTTTGTTTTTACAAACATTTCCCACTTTCTCTGAACTCTTCCAGGGAGCTTCCAGGAAGCTGCCAGCAGTGCTGCCTTTTGTCAGTGCAATGGCTTCTCATGTGTCTGTCAGCTGCTTAGCTCTGCTCTGAGCAGCAAAAACAGTGCCTCTGTCTCTGAAGGTGGTGCAAGGCAATGTTTCCCCAAGTGAACAACCAAGTGATGAAGACTGGAAGAAGAAATTGTTCATCTGAGCTCACATGGACCCACTTGCAGCAGGCTAGGGGCCCAGTCAGGGCCATAAGCTGGGTGGCAGTGGGTCTCAGCCACAGTGGAGAAGGGAAAGTTTCTAGGAACAGGAATAGACAAGGAAAGGGAAGGAGAAGAGGTATGGGAACAATAATTGAAGAAGGCTCCAAAGGAATGCTGAGCTAAAAAAGGTTAGAAAGACATGTCTGTTTTGGTAACTGAAATATAAAGAAAATGAGGATACAGCCTGTACCCACAGCACTGGGTTCCTGGCCAGGCTGTGAGGTGTGAGAGTGTTAACTCTTCTGGAATTAATTCAGGACATTCCAGTGCTTTAATTCACACAGTAAAAATAAACATTGTGCCAGGCTTGTTGCCTATGGGGCTTATGCTCTGCTTGTTGATTCAATCATTTAGGAATGCAAAGCTCTTCTACCAGGTCTGGGCTTTAACAGCATCTTTGCTTTGCCATTACCAGTTGCTGACAGCGGAGCAGATCCACGGTAATGAAATCCACAGCAAAAAGGTCCATGTCTGCCTGCAGCTGCTCAGTCATGCTGTTCCTGTAGGGTCTGATTCACATCTGGACTGTGCTTTCCCTCCTGTGTGTCTTACCCACCACACTCCTCCTGGGCACCACTGCGTGTCCACTCGCACAGCGGGGCAATGGTGAGGCTACTCCATAGATGCCCAATGAAGGCGGAGTGTTTACTGTGAAATAAGATAAATTAACCACTTGTATATCAGATTCCTGAGTGTTTCACTGATGGGGAAAAGGAGAGTTTAGCTATCCCCAGCCTGCTGTCTTTATATGCACTGTCACACTAAAACACAGCAAGGTGCAAATTGGACAGCAGAATTGGAGACAGACAAATGGGGCTTGGCCAGAATAGGACTTGGTTTTTGTAATTCTGAACAACAGTTCCTGCTTCTGCCACTTCATTTACCCCAGTTCCTGGCCCTTGGAGGCCTCCAATGAGAGTTTCTTCTTATTTCACATCTTTCTCTATCACACTCCTTACTTTAGGGCTGACCATGATCAAACACTTTTGTGTCACTTCCCACACCCCCAGGCATTCCTTTGGAAAGCAGATGTCTTCAGATTTCAGAGTTATGCTTCCTCCGCCCCCCAGACCAACCAGTTTAATTTTTCCTAGGATCCTTGAGGCTGGTAGTAGTCTGTAATTCTCACACTGACGGGTGGTCTGCTAAGAAGGTACATGAGGAAAAACATTGTGGTGCTATTTTTTTGTCCTGTTAAAAAGTGGAGAAAATGCAGTGGGCATGATGTTTTTGTTGACTTATTTATGAGTGTAGAGGAGAATCAATGTAAAGGAGCATAAGAGAGAATCAAGGAACATGGACCAATTTCTATTTGGTTACTGCTTGGAAAACTGGAAATTACCTTGATATAGTCTGAGGAGTTCCTCTGGATTTGCACCAGTGCCAATGAGAATATAGTTGGCTCCACTGATTGTACATCACATCCCAGTGGACATGGACAATATACACAGTGTGTTAAAACCTATCTGAATGCTGATTAAGAGTTCAATAACAATGGCATTTACTGAGAATTATTTAAAAGTGCATTTTCTTGCTTCATTACTTCCATACACTCTCTTTTGGTCTTCTGTGATTATTGCTGCATTCGTTGTATATCTTGGCCATAAAAATGGGAAGCAATTGCAAAGTCTTTAGTGAACTTTGCGAAGCATTCTACACTTCTCATTTTATTTGTCATAGTACTTTGCTGTCAGCTTAGACTTTCTAGTCTTGCCTTTTTAACTCCAGAATGCATTATTGTATTTGAAAACATTTAATGTAAAGTTTTGAAGGAAAAAAAAATATAACACCCAAAAATTATGCCATGAACCAAATTCATTTTATCCATCTCCTTTATGAAAAGAATATTTTAGCCTGTTATAAGAAATGTTGATAATAATTATTGAATCTCTGCTTTGACCTTGTTAACATCATCCAGGATGGTATTTAAAAACTGTTAAGGAAAACTGTTTCACTTAAAGATCAGTTGCATGGCAATTTTTGTAGCAAACTCAAATAGAAAAATGTTCTAGGTCTATTATTAGGCTCTATCCAATTCTACCCATGCCATTAAAGATGATTCATAAAATACTGCACATCTGATCCAAGTCAGGTTCTGTCCTTATAGCTTGCATAATCTTATAAACCACACCAGTGCCCTGTATCACTTGATTCCCATCACTACCCCCACTTAGCGATGCATTGCAAAATGTACAATGGACTTGAAGTTGATGACCCTTTCACCTTAAAAAAAAAAAAATTGAAAAAGTGCCTGTGCTCTCATAGGAGTAGAAAGCAGAATAGCATTACAGCATGAATCCTCCATGGAGCTGGACATAACAGGAGCTGCACCTTGCACTGAAGATTTCATGAGTCTTCTCCAATTTATTTTCATTTCTGTAATATGCTAATGCATTTGCTGTACAGTGTAGCATGCTGCCAGAGCATTGCAACAACTGCACTCAATGCCAGATGCTAAAAAAGCTTCTTGAAATATTACTAAATAAGGTATTGTGAATGTTCTTCGTGGGAAAAATAAGTCCATTCCCTGAGCAGCAAGAATAAGGGCATCTCTCAAGTCTAATAGCTGTTTGTCAAGTGCTTGTGCTTCTTTATGGTGTTTTTCTTCCCTTTCATTTAATTTCTCTAACTTTCAATCCCATCTTGGTATTTTTTTTAAACTAAAATGATCTAAAATTTGCTATTGCTTTATTATTGTTTGAGATGCATCTTGATCCATTTAGAGGAGAAGCAACATACCAGGTAGATTAAAAACACCCAGTATCTGAAGGCTAGTTATTTGGAAGAAAATGGTGCTAAGAGCTAGAAGTCAGTACTGTTGCCAGGTGTGTTACCGTATTTCCTATATTAAGGGGTTTTTTTAGGATAATAAAACACTTTCTGCAGGTTCCCATGATGGCTAACTGCCTCACACAGTCTCTGGCCAGAAGGAGAGCACTGTACTCACTTGGTGAATGGGAGCAAGACCTGGCTATGAGGGAGGGCAAGCCATGGGTTCCAAAGGATTATGATTATAATACTAACATTCAAAGCTGGAACTCAAGATACTGTTTTCCAGAGCAGGGCATTCAGCTCTGGGGATAATTAAATGGCAGCATAATTAAATGCCTGCATCAGCCTGACTCAGTCCACTCCCAAAGGGACTGTGCAATGGCCCTCGAGGCAGCACCAGCATTTTCTTGCTCCTTGTCTCCCTCCTGCCACAGCTCCTCTACCACAGCAGGCTCCTACAGAAGACCCAGGGCCTTCTCAGCAGTCTCCTGGTATATGAACACTGCAGATGTGTCCTACCTTGGGCTGGCAGGTTTTACAGCACGTGCTGGTTTTGCTGACCCTGCACATACGCAGTAGGCTCATCACTATAGGGGACAGGGGCTGCCATACGACCCCTGCTTTCCAAAGGGTAATGAATCTCAGCCAGGGAGACCCAGGCACAGGGCAACACAGCAGGAGCAGAGCCAGGAAACAAGCTAATGAAATATCTCCTGATCTGCTGGTCCGTGTGAAGGACTGCTGGATACTCCTGAGGCTGTGCAGTGCTTGCATCACCTGGGCACAGTATGGCTTCAGAGAGAAACAGATAAACCCCTTCTATCTAAAACATCTTCTATCTACTGCATTCGCTCTCCCACAGAGATCTTGGTTGCCAAGATCTCTTTATTTACTCTTTAAAATCTTTAATGGAAATTGAAAAATCTCCAAGATCATCACTAAAATGTGCAGTTGGGACAAGCGGAAAAACTAAATTTATCACTGGAAAAACAAAGACAATACTCTTGTGAGTGATTAGAAATCAGTTTGGCACTGCAGTGACAGCACTTCAGTGTCTTCTTTTTTTATATAAAAATAGTTTTTTTCAGCTTTCTTGAAGTCCAATCAGTAATCATTTGTTTTGTTGGGTTTGTATTGGTCTGACAGTTTTCATGTCTCTCTCATTCACAGCCTGATTTCTCAGCTTGCTAAAGGACAGCTGATAAAACTCAGTTTCAGATAAACCAAAAATTACATTTATGCCATAAATACCCTCTATGATTATGGGAAGACACGGTCAGTCTCTTTTCATTGGCAGTAAAATCAGTGCATGAAGTATGCTTGAATATAATTGTTCTTTGTTTTCTCAGGGACATCATGCCAAATTCTCTTTTTTCAGTACTGTCCTTATCTGAACCTTTAAACCCTTTCTTTGTAAATGATGAAAAGTAGTTCCCTGTGTACCCTGTAAAATCTTTTGTCTCTCCTAGATCCATATCCACTACACTCAATAAAGAGAAAAGGAAATATGTTACCTCACGAACACAACAGTCATACCAACTGCTGTGGTGAGATTTTCCCAGTTGCTAATAATTTACAATGGAATCCTTATGCTTTTCACTTAGCTCCCAATAGTGTTCAGAAATGTCTTAGTTTATGGTCTGGGCTATCAGAAGCCATCATGATCAGATTGCATATTTCAGTGGTAAAATCATCAAAGGTCTTGATCCTGAGGATGTACAAGAGATGTTACAGAATCACAGAATGGGTGTGGAAGGGAGGTCCTCCAGTCCAACCCCTCTGCTTAACCGGGATTCCCTGGAGCACATTATTCAGGATTGTGTCCAGACTACTTTGACCACAGCCTCTCTGGGCAATCTGTTCTGGCACTCGGTCACTTGCACAGTACTGAAATTCTTCCTCATATTCAGGTGGAACTTCCTGGCCATCAATTTCTGCTTGTTGCATCTTGCCCTATTGTTTGGCAGCACTGAGCAGAGCCTGGCTCCATCCTCCTAGCACCCTCCCTTCAGACACTGATAGACATTGATGAGGTCCCCTCCCAGTCATCTCTTCTCAAGGCTGAACAGGCTTGTCCTCAGAAGAGAGATGCTCCAATCCCTTTATCATCTTTGCTTCCTTCCTCTGGACCTGCTTCAGGAGCTGCATGTGTCTCTTGTACTGAGAAGTCTAGCACCAACTCCTTTCACAGAGCTGGTTACCTTTCACAGCGGCTGCAAAGCACTTTGAGTAACTAGCTTTAATTACAAATTAACAACTGCACCAAAGCTTCCTTCCCTCAGCTGGAGGCAAGCTGGAGTGTGGGTGGGGGCCAGGTCATGCAAGTCACTGTCCCTCAGCATCAGGCTCTTTCTTTGACTCAGAGGGCTTTGGAGAGCAGCAGTGAGGCTGTTTTCACTCAACGTGAAATTTCTGAGTTACACTGCCAACACAACAACAACAAAAACAAAGTATTTCTTTCATTATTTTTTCTATTTATCCATACTCTATCATCATATTATAACTATCACAGTCTCAGCAATTGCAGGATGGACCAGGACATCTCTCCCTTGCAATTAGCTTACAATAGTTGTGTTTTTCTTCTCTCTGTTTGTGCTTTATGAGTATTAATTAACTCCTCTGGTATCCCTGCAGGGCAGGAAATCATTGCCCTCCATATGGAAGTAGAGAAATTGAGAGGATTATGTGATTTGCCCAAAGCTAAAAAGAGAATTGTTATCAGCACTAGGACAAGAACTGATGATTTTTCTTAGTGCCTGGTCCTGTAATGCAATTAGCAGAGCAACCTCCCTTCCCCTCATCTTCTGCTGTGTTACTCTCCACCTGTGAATGGCACTGACTCCAGCAGCGCTTGATATTTGAAGTTGGATTTTGCTGTTAAGATTAATTTCCACTCGACAGGATGACTCCAACCAATACATTCTGGCATCTAAGAGAAACATTAAAATGTGCCTTTGAATTAAAGGGACATAAGGATCCCCTTTAACCGCAGCATGAGCCTGACGCTTAAGTAATTTTCCAGGAACAAGCTGATGCTACAGCAGCATTTTTTGTGCCATCTAGTGGCTGAGAAAATCAGATGCCTGGCTCTGCCCCAGTGTGCCACCCAGCACCAGCGCCACCGCAAATCCTACTCTTGACAGCCCCTGCCCTGCTTAGGGCTGCTTGTGCCTCTTTTTCTTTTGCTACTCCTGTTGCTGCTGCTTCACTTGGATGGCTGTGAGCTGCTAAAACTCTGGAAAGCTGCAGTAAGAAATGGTCGGAAAAAAGAGATAGGTAAATGGATATTCTCAGGACTGCTCTCAGCTTAGATATATGCTGTGTTTCTGTGGAATAGGGAACACTTTCTTCACTGCTTGGAGAGTGGGAAGGAAACTGAGGGGACTGAGGAAGCAACCAATATACACAGAATATTACTAATTTGTTTCCTGAGGAGAAGGACACAACAAGGTGCCTTGGAGAAGGGAGCTGGCTTCTCCACTGGGATGGAGACCTTCAGGGAGGACAATCAGCTCTCAGAGAGGACCTCAGGGATGGGAGTTAGATCTGGGGTTATTTTCAGCCATCTTTTTGATTAATTTCTCAAAAAACACAGATAGGGACTGATTTCTGCATATAGCCATGATCTTTAAAAGAACAATCAAAAGAAATAATTCTCTAGCAAGGGCAGTGAAGAAGGACTGCACCATTTATGCTTAATTTAAAAGTGCATCTCAGCATTAAAGAAAGCCAGACAGCACCATAAGCAATATTAACATTTTTCCTACATTTTAATGGAAGATGCATTTTGTTAGGGATTTAAGTTGCTTTTAACCAAACACATTCTGAGAGTAGTCATGAGAAGAAATATGATAGTTCTTAATGCAGATAGAGTTTAAGATACAAAAAGCAATAAGCAAATGTGTTTATTTCTCACAGTTGACCTTTGTGTTACATAGAAAGTCCAGTACTGTCTGCTGAGATAATTTTGGCCCAGTGAAGCTAAGCAGCTCACCAGACTTGGTCAACATTGTTTCATACTTTGTCTGTACACACATTAACACATTTGGTAAAAATATAACAGCTTGATGAGAAAAGCTTCCGTGTTTGGATTGGACTGCCTTTGACAATCCTTCAGCATCCCCACAGCCCTAGCTCAAGCCAATGCCAAACCTTGGTAAATGAGCAGCCCAAAGACATTGAGTCCCTGCCATTCTCCAAAACTCCTCAGCCAGAGGCCAGTGGGACAGGTTCCTGCTCCCACCCCAGCATAGGAAAGCTGCAAATAGATGGCCTCCTCCAGATCCAGCTGTGCCAACCCCAGCCTGTCCCCTGTGTTCCCACATGTCCCCTGGCTAGTTAGGGCTCTCCACTCCCTGACAGACACAACAAACAGAGCGACAAGAGCTCTGTTATTCCCACTGGACTAATTTTGACTGAAAGAGGCCAGGAGATGCATTTGGAGCACTCAGCAGAGCTGACTGAGTGCCCAGGAGGCCAGTGTGGGCAGGCAGGTAGTGACCTCTCCCGTCACCACCCCTAAGTGCATGTCTGCACCCTGTTGAAGCTGAAGAGGATCTGGGATGGCTGTGCCAGCAGACCTGCGAGGGCAATAACCTCCAGCAGTGTGGCTTGTAATCTTCATCTGGCACAGCTCTCTACAAACAGAACATCTGTCCACAGCCTAAAGAGATGTTTCAAAACTGATTTAATTAGACCAGCACAAGCACCCATCTGGATACTTTTAGTTCTTTGGCTCCCATTCACCTAGCAGACAACGGCAATGGATAAAAATCGGTTTCACCTGCCCCAGTTGCAAAGTGGTCAAAAGGAAAGGATGATGCATCAGCCATGCCAGAATCCTAAACTTTTGACAAATACGTCTGGTGAATCCTGATGAGGTGCCTTATGAAGTTGCCACCTGAGATCTCCTGCTCAAGGTGGCCACATCTGCAGAAGAGGCAGTGGGGGAATGCGTGCCTGCAGCCACACCAAGCCCAGAGCTCAAACAGCTGAATCTGGTGGGTCCAAGGAGCTCAGGAATGGGTTACATTGCACTGTGCCTTGGGCAGTCATTTACCACAAGGAAGCCTTCCCTTACCCTGCTGGCTCTTACTTTCCCCTACACAACAGTACTGCAGTACTGGATAGCAAAGAATGCTAATGATTTAATGCAGTGCCAGATGGGTTAAACAGCTTATGGAGGTGGCAAATCTACAAACTAAGGGAGCCCCAGCAGACAGACAGAATGGCAGCAACAAACTGAAGAGGGATAGTTACATTTTAAATTGGTACACAGGTTTTTGCAGAGAGAGACTGACTGTATCCTTAGTTTATATAACTCCTTATTCCAGCTTGGGCCAAATAAAAATAAACTGACTGATTCTAGATTAATTAAAATGTCAACTAAGGATCTGGCATTCATCTAACAAATTATTTGAAGATAAACAAATGCAAGTTTGAGCATAAATGTTAGAAAAATATATCATAGAGTTTAAAAGAAGAAAAAAAATCACCTATGAGAACTGAAAGCACCATTGCTTTTTCAGCATTATCTCAAGGCTGCAGATAACCCAGGTCTCTATTAGATTATTTTCTAAACTCCTAATAAAAGGCTACAGTTTATATTAGCTTTAATGTACCTCATGCTTACTATCCAATTCCTTTTTAAGAAAAAACAATTGGAATTTTAACTAGCTACAGATGGTAGAGATAAAATTGGTCTTTAAAAAATCTGTGTTTAAAATAGGATTTTCATGGCGAGGACTGTTTATATTTGCTAATATTATCCAGTCTGTCTATTTGTAAACAGGAGTCAAAGGTTTACAAGCTTTAGACTGTGATAAAAGTAAATCAGAATGAGGGAAGACCATGAGCAATGAAATCCCCTGTTAGACTGAAGCTGTGTTATCCAACAGGATAAAGACCAGACAGGCCATAGCAAGAGGCAAGCAATGAGCTGAAGGGAACAGATGTCCTTCAAAAAATTCCTGTTGTTTTCATGGAGAGAATAGCATTGGTAACTCATCAAATGCTCTTATCAGACTTCATGTGCCCTTGGCCTTTTCCTGGTATTTTTAGCCTAGACCAGGGTGGTAAACAGGCATGTACACAGTCAGACAGGGAGACCTCAGGATTCCTGACCTGTCTACTGTTTCTGGGACATGGTGCAAGTTCATGGGCAAGAGGGATGCTGCACAAAGCCTCCATCTGGCCTCTGCTTACTATGATTTTAGCTGCCATTACAGGTGAGAAGGCTGAGGAGCCTCAGCCAGGTCCTGCTGCTCCTTGGATGAGCCTGGCTAGTGCCCACTCTTGGAACACAGATATTCCTGCAGGCAAGAGCACAAACTCCCCGTTTGCTTACCCCAGGGAGACTTGCACAACCTCTTGCTACATTCACTTTTCCCTCTCAGATTCCAAAAGCAAGCTGAGCTACTGACCATCTGTACTCAGGAAACAGCAGCAGCATTGTGTCTGTGCCACCCACTGCACACAGATCTCAGCTGCCCCAGCAGCTTCCAGCTCTTTGTGCTTTTGAACCTGCAGCACACATCAACAAGGCAGAAATATGGAAGGTTTAAAAATTGTAGAAAAAAGAAAGCCCACAGCTGAAAGATCAAACTCCAAACCAGAGCAACCTCTTTGGGTAATGGGATCCTTTTTTTTTTTGCCAAATCCACTATATTTGCTAATAGTCAAGGGTGAGTCATTGCTGCCCCTGTCCACAGCCAAGGGTCTCTGGAGAGGAGGCTATTTTGGCTGTGATTTCTTCTGTACACATGGTACCATCTGCACAGAAGCTCAGTTTCCAGGGCTTAGAAGAGAGCCCATCTTCCGAAGCCCACAGCTGAAGGGAAGGCAGTGACAGTGCGTGAGGCTTGGGCCTATGCCCTACATCCTGTGGCCTTCCAACAGGTTCTTCCTCTGTAACTGCTGGCCTACTGCATCCCTGCCAAGGTCTGAAGACAGACTCCAAACATGGAGAAGTGACTATGACATCTGGGCTCACCACAACTTCAACATTCTCCACAACAAACACTCTACTTCAGCCAGATTTCTGGCAGGAAAAGCAAGTTCCATGTCTGAGATTTCCATTTAAGGACTTTTCCCAACCATCTTTTAACTCAGCCAGCTACAGCATCACACAGAGGAAAGAAGCCTTCTCATTGCCACCTTCCTGCTACCACACCACTTTTTGGACAGGTGCCTTTTTGGGCACTAGGTCCCATATGGGCATGGAGGAAGATAAGTTCTGGAGGACCAGAAGTGCACCAAGGTGGCCCTGGCTGCTCCTGGGCTTCCTTCACATGCCGCTGTATCTGTTCTTCCCCTCACCTTCAGCCTCGTGTCTAGCAATTAAAGCAAAAACCACAGGGGATCCACATCCCAATAGACTGGGAACAAAGTGGGAAAGGATCTTTTCCCCATATGCCTGTTGGGAGCAGGACAGATTTTGACCTTTGGGCTCCTGGTAAGAGACCTCAGCAGTGTCAGGGGCCCAGCACAGAGAGGGGAGCTCTGTGCTGGTAGGCACAGGAGGAGGAGGAGGAGAAGGAGAGGAAAAGCCACCCTACCAGGCAATGGCAGTGTCACCACACCGTAACCCAGCCAGCACTGTGGCTGTGACATGTAGCCACCAGTCACAATGCTGTGTACAGCTGGCTACTCACAAGGAGCAAAACAAGGGCCTGAACAATCTGACAGTCTGAGGTTAAAACAGATAAATAAACAAACTAGGTTTTGAACAATAATGAGACATATCTGTATTAAGAAATCATGTTTGTTTTGTTAAAAGGTGCCAATGAAAGCAATATTTTCTAGAGTATTTGAAAGACCGTCCTTTGAGCTGTTTGTAGTTAGCACATAGTTTATGCAGCTTTGTTGAACTCAAAGGGGTTTTTTCTTCCTATAAGAGCCACTGATGTTACCTAGAAAAACATTATATATACTACTTTCCTTGGCTTTTAAGTCTAGCAGAATGACAATCACTACAGCAGAGGCCATATAACACAATTCAGGGAGCTGCATTTTTTTGCAGCCTTTTTGTTAGAGATGATGGGTTTATGCTGACTTAAGGACATAACATGGAAACTGCTCTTGTATGTTATTCAGAATCTTGCTTACTGATGTTAATACACCACAGGAAAACAGCTCTTAAAATCTGGTGGACCATAGAACAACTAGGATTTTTAATTGTAAATTTATAAAACTCAAAAAAGAAAAAGCTGTGGCCATCATAATGTTACTACATTACTGAGCAGATTAATCACTGTCTCTTAAAGCAAGAAATAGAAGGAACCGAATGAAATTATTAGTTAAAACGATTTAATGGGGACAAAAAGGTTTAAGGGAAACAAATGCATTCTGTGCATAATTAATTTAACAAATTTACCATTTATGAGAAATGTTGTGAAAAGACAGAGTTTAAGGTCCTTACACGTTTATCAATAAAGAGTCCAACAAAGCTGACAAGAAAGCAAGAACTCAGAAAGCATCTCAGTTTGGAAGCGCTCAGCTGGAGGGGAAGCAGGCAGATAACCTCGTGGCACGCATTTCTGTGCTGCCCACATCCCTGGGAATGGTGCAAGAGCCTGCAGCAGGACACTGCCCGAGACAGAGGGAACAGGGCTAGAAGGGCTTCTGATCATATTTACCAGAGTCCTTCATAGGTAACATTCACCCCAAACCAGAGACATAATGAAATTACTATTATGGTTGATTTCATAATTGCCCCAAGATAACAAGTTGGGACACCAATTAATTTTATTGCAAAGGAACAGCAGTGGCTTATGAACTTCTGCAGAGACCCAGTTTCCTGCATTAACAAAATAAGCAGAATAGATAAAAAACCATAAAAGAGCAGCTACGCCAAGAAAATTGTCTCCAAATGAAGTGTTTTGTTATTCTTTCCCATGAGCTGATAAATTTATGAGACCTATATTTTTTAACTTTACAGTGTGTGTACAAGTATATATATATATATATATTTGAACAGACATACATTTAAACTTTTCCAAAGACAGAGGAAGAAGAGAAGACCCATAAGAAATCACAGCATCTTATAGGTAGAAAAGGAGAATTCTAAGCAGGAAAGACATGACTTTTGAGCATAGGAGAGTTGTTAATTGCAATTACCTGTCCAAGACAGGGTAATTTAAGCAATAAACCAAATCACAAATATCAAACTAGAACTTTTTGCAGTGTCCAATGAAGATAACTAAAACAAAGATAAAACCAACAAAACACTTATTGCATGTCAGCTTGCTTTATATCAGCTAGAAACAAATCTAAGTACATTGTAATTTAGGCCACCAGAGAATAGATCTGAATTAAAGAAATTAATTCCATCAGTCAAAGTCAAATAGAAAAAAAAATCTTTAATAATATATTTTACATAAAATGGATCCACCACACTCCAGGGCATTGAAGAAAAGCTAAGTGAAAACAGGACTTCTTTGGCTGGTAAATGTAAGGATATGTGTGTGCATACACACATGTACACATACACTTGTTTTTCTGTGATGAAAATATGCCCCAGCTGAGGGAAAAGTGACTGCCTGAACTGATCTCAAAGACTTTAAATTGTAATATTTTTTTTCAGTTTTACATCTTGATTCCATGCCATAAAACTTAAATAGAAAGAAAGGTCATTTTAACCAAGGCAAGAGAAACCTTCTCCATGTTTTATGTATTTCAACTTTATTTGCAAGTCAATATGTTCTGAATCTCTGTAGGTTTCCATTAAAGTGTAAATTGCAAAACCCTTTACCCTGATGGAAATTTAAAGCTGATATGCTCTAAGCCCTACATGACTCCTCTTTTTAATATTTTTTTTGTATTAACAATTATCTAAGGACATTTCTGGGGGACAGATCATTAGAAGTGATTTTGGCATACTGTTTGTCTCAAACTTGCCAGAATTTCTTAAGAAATAAATTTAAATCAAGGTCACTGTTTAAAATGGAAAAAGGCTCATGGCAATCTGCTGCCATGGAGTTGCAACCGCAAAATAACACTGAATTTATTGTCATCGTTGTAAACTATATCTGGAGATACTTGAGAGAAACTTGAGCAAAACTCCAGACACTACAATAACAGAGAATTTTATTCACTGATTATGGAATTGTGAAGAGGCTTCTCTACAATCATTTCTCTTTGTAAGAAATATATGTATTTTGGCATAACCCAGCACATACCACTGCCTGGGGTTGTGTCTGCACTGCAGCTGCACCCCAAGACTGTCACCCGTGGATGTGACTGTGTGCTACCTGTGTGTCCTGTCTGCTCCTTCCCCAAGGGAAGCCCTGTGATGCTGTGTCTGGACCAGCCAGCTGGTACCCCCCAGGCACAGGGCATCACTCAGCCTGGGCTCACCCCAGTGGAGCCTTCCTGTGCACTAATGCTGCTGTGTGGGTCAGATGGCTCCAGCTGGGCTATTGCTAGTGGCATCTCAATCAAGGAAGGGAAGACAGCTGGACTGGGAACATCCTAAGGTGACTCTAACATTCTGTGATTCAAGGTTAGGTGGAACTTGTTGACAGACTGAGATCAGGGGAAATTAAAGTGAAAATGAGATTTAACTGGTTGCTAAACACTCTGTGACCTTCAGACCATCTGGGAATGACCACTTATGTCCCATGGAGACTGTGCTGAAATCACATCCCACCACATGCAAAGGAAAGCCTGCTCCTTACCAGACAAAGGCCAGACTTTCCTACTGAAGAGTGGCATGTTGACTGACAGCTGCAGCTTTTTTGTGCTATTCCCTGGAGGAACCCAAGGAAACAAACACTTCCCAGACAGGATGGATTTCAAAAGAAACCAGACCAATTATTGTTGCAAGAACTTAAGTGAGAAAACACCTTCTGTCAGAAATGACTGGTTATCAGATGCTAGACCTCATCTGTACTGTAATGAAAAAAACGGAAAGAATTATGCTGACTTCATCCATTTTAATCTCCCATGAGAGACTTGATTTGAAATATAAAATGGCACTTCACAATTACTTAAGAAAAGCAAAATCTGAAAAGTTCTCTTGAAATTACCTGCTTTTACATCAACAGAGCAATATTACCCCCGATGCTTTTGATATTGTTGTTTTACTGGCAAAGAAATAGAGTCATGTAAGATTAAATAATTGCCATGGAATAGACATTTCTGATGAAGGAACAGAAATTAGATGTCCTCAAAGAAAACTCTGTGCTCTGTTTTCTTTCTTTCTCTCTGTGAATTTGATCAAATGCCACTAATAAAAGAGAAATTTGCATTTGATTTCAGTACATACAGAAGCAGGCTGGCAAATGATTATGTGTATCAAATTGAAGTTATTATATCACAAGAAAAACTGTCATTCATCTAAGAGAATGTGTGTCAGACAAATTTGTATCAAACAAAAGAAGACAAATCCCTCTCCTCTCCTCTCCTCTCCTCTCCTCTCCTCTCCTCTCCTCTCCTCTCCTCTCCTCTCCTCTCCTCTCCTCTCCTCTCCTCTCCTCTCCTCTCCTCTCCTCTCCTCTCCTCTCCTCTCCTCTCCTCTCCTCTCCTCTCCTCTCCTCTCCTCTCCTCTCCTCTCCTCTCCTCTCCTCTCCTCTCCTCTCCTCTCCTCTCCTCTCCTCTCCTCTCCTCTCCTCTCCTCTCCTCTCCTCTCCTCTCCTCTCCTCTCCTCTCCTCTCCTCTCCTCTCCTCTCCTCTCCTCTCCTCTCCTCTCCTCTCCTCTCTCATTAAACTCCTTAAAAAAGATATGTCAGGACAGACTGTGATTAGGATATATAGTAGTCTATAGTAGTTAACCAAACAGGTGGATAGACCCTCCAGAGCTCTATATAACAGCATGAGTTTTTAACTTCCAAGGTTTGTACAAATTAGAAAACAAATAAATGAGATAATGCTTCCATTTTCTTCATAAACGTTTTACTTGAAAATTTAAAACTTCCTGCCTGAATAGTCCAAATCAGAAATACAGAGAAAAAAAATTGTCAGTGTTATTTCACCATGAAAGAGCTCTTAAAACAGATTTTGGATTTTTACAATGTGTTGCAAGAACAATCCAATTTTTTTTTTCAAATAAGCAAGTTTGACACTTCTCAGTACATGGCAATTCATGTACTAAACAAAATCTAAACAAGCTGGACTGAGACTCTACAAATCCAAACAGTCCAACATAGAAATGGTTCTCATTAGGAGACAGATGAAAGCAAGAGAAGATTCAGAAGGACACAGGTTGTCTACGTGGCTCAGTGAATGCTTCAGTGGGGAGAGGCATAAAGATCCATATGGAATTAAACAAACCTTTGAAAGCCTTGTGCTGAAACCTGTTAATTCCATATGTGTAGACTGAATTTCTGCTGCCAGACCAGGATCACAATGCTTTCTTCCTCTTTGAATAAGTACAGCCTGCAACCTCCCAGAGCCCTGTGGGCACTGACATCCCTGAAATCCCTGCCAGCCTCTCCTGGGGTGTCCCATTACCCTGCCCATGGTCCAGGACCCCATTTCAGCTCAGCTGACCCCCATCCACAAGCTGATATTCTGGTCTGGCCTCAGATGCCTCAGGTTGTCTCTGGCCATCTCTAGGCTGCCTTGGTTCCTGCTGGAGATGGGCTCTGGCTGGTGAGATCCTGCCTTGCTACCCTGTTCCCTGTGAGTTCCATTGCTCCCAGTCCCAGGGACCAGCCAGCCCTTGCCCAACACAATAACCTGCACAAGATATGAAGTTGTAGAACATCAGCCTCATCAAGTAGAAGTGCAGGTCCTGAGTGCTGAGTACCAGTTGGGTGCCAGAGATACTGAGGGTAGGCTTGGGTGCAGACAGCTCTCCTGGAAAGTCTGCTGGGAGCAAGGATGCATTGTCCCTTCTGTTTTTCTATGGAAACAGAAATCTTTGTTTCAGTAAGAAAATATCAAACCATACAGAATTTAAATAGAATTTTAGTTCACAGCTCCAAACTGTTTAGAGCTGTCTTTCTAATGTGCATGCCCTTCTGTCTCACAATGAGGTCGACCTCTCTGAAAAGAAAAGGTTTGATTTAATCAGGAAGAAGCATACTTTAAAAACCTGTTATTACCCAAAAGCAGACATTACATAAATTTTATTCTATTTTTATATCTTCCTGTCTCCAATCTCCTGAATCTGACATTAACCATAACAATTGCACATGTGACTAAACCAGGCCAAATTCTCCTTTTTCTGTTCCAATATAAATATGGAAGTAATACTGTTGAAGTAATAGCTTTGAGGTAGACTCCCTCCACGAGAACAGGACTTTTCTCAGAAGAGCCAGAGTCAGGAAAGTATGCTGATTTTGAAGCCAGGTTTTTACTGACAAGTCAGAGCAGTTAAATAGAGACCACCAGGGTTGACATGAAAGCCTGTCAGTCCCGGAGGCAGGGGACACAAGGCAGTGTTGGTGGCATTTTGAAAGCACAGGAGGCTTCAAAGCTCTCATACCATTTCATAATGCCTTAGGCTTTCAGAAGTTATAGTAAAACTCAGTTTCTAAATGCATTTATCATTTGTGCTGAGACACAGCTATTCACACCTCTGTGAGATTCAGATTCACCATCACCTCTCTCATCTCTCACCTCTTCAAGAACTTCAGTTTCTTGAAGCTCTACCTTTGCTGCTCTTGACCAAGCCAACATTTCACCAAGGGTCAGAAGATGGAGACCTTGCAGCTAACGCTGGGCAGTGAATACTGCAGTGCCCTGTGGATGTAGTCATGCAAGAAAACTGCCAACACCGATATGTCCACAGGTTGCTAACACATTGAGCACTGTGAGGTGTCAGGTGAGCCTGGATCTCACATTGCTGTCCTGAGCATCTGTGTTGCCCAGGTAGGAAAAACTTCCAGTTTTCCTCCTGGAAAAGCTACCAGCTTGGTTTGTTGCAAGTGTACACCTAAAAGCTTAACTATGATGGTTTTTGAAAAAATTTACCCAAGCCATAGACAGATATCCTCTTCCATTTACAGCAGAACAGGGACAAGAGACTGCCACTCAGCTGACAGGGCTGCTGCCTGCCCCAGATCACAGCCTCCACTGCTCCCTGTCAGAGAGGTTTATGGGCACCTTCCCCAACTTTCTTCAGAAAAATCAACCAGCGTAGTGCAGTCCAAGCCTTTAACGTGCTCCTTTGGTCTCTGCCTAGTTCAATGTAGAATGTAGTCCCTGGCTGGATGCCTACTTTTCCACAGTTCCTAGAAAGGCACAGTGCCAGGGTGATATCATTTGATGAACTTCCAGAAGAAAACAATGTGCTGGGGGAGGAGTGTCCTTTTTGAGGGTCTGGAAGTTTTATTCTCTTCACGTTTTTCTTCTGACATGGTGAACACTGTTCTTTGGTGCCATATGCTGTACCAAGGGAGCAACTGGGTGAGGTAGAATCCATCTTCAGAGGTCTCCATGATCTAATAAACAACATATACTTTGAGGGCATGAGAATTAAGCCATGCCCAGGGACTACAGCATATTCAGCTATATATCCAGTGAAGTTCCCAAAGTATTTCTTGCTTTGCTGTCTGTCTCCCATCAGTCACTCCTGTGCAAAGTGAATGCTGTCACGAGGGGAGCTCTCTATGGACTTCTGCTCAAAAGTCCAGGTGGGAACACGAGCGAGCACAAGGCACAAGGCAGGGGAAGTCTGTCCCCATGACTTGTGTCAAGAATCTGTGACTTTTGTTCTTATTTTGTCCCCATGTGCCTTGCAGTTTGACATTTTATTTTTGTGCCCTGTTTTTCCTCTTTCCAGACCATCCAAAATGGTTTGCCCAGCCTGTTTTTTATTTTTCTTCTATCATCATAAGGTTGGCAAGGCAGAATGATCTAAGAGAGGAAATGGAAATTTTCCTGGTAAGGTCTGGAGAGGAACCAAGAGGAGGAAGCCTGCTTGAATTGAAAGACTTTTCACAGGAGATGGGCACACTGCTCTAGGCATCTATCCACATCTTTAAATGCTGACATGCTTCCATATGCTGTATTCCAGTCCAGATTTGTAACCAACCCTTCAAATTTCAGGTCATCCCTGAAGACAGCTTCTAATTTATGGCTCCAGTCTCTTTTTCCTATTTTATTTTAAGGAAATAGAGAACACATTTCAAATAATCCTGTACCTGAGGTGTAGGCACACTCATGTCCTGAGTCTCCCAGTGTTAAATCCTGGCCATTTTTCTCTACACTGCAAGCAAACATGTTATTGTCTCCATGTCACTTGCCAACTGTAAGCAACTGGCCTCACTTCTTGGCTTTCTGTCAAAACAAATTCTGTCAGGTTATATTTATTTGTGTGTTCTGGTACAGCTGGCAGTGAAACTGCTTCGCCTGCCAGCATTCTTGTTAAAATTCCCACCAGCTGAGTCAAGCTATCTCACCAATACTCACCTTGACCAGGCTCTCTGGCATTTTTCAGAAAAACAACCTTCCAAATAATGGGAATACCTGGAGAGACTATGTTTAAAGACAGACACTGAGAAATAAAATTGCCCCCACTCTTCTGATATTTTGAAAATCAAGCATGCTAAACTTCTGGCCTTTATTACAAGAACTTGAATGGAGGCTTGAGACATGGTTGACAAATCTGACTACATTCAACATAGTTATGAAGAAGATTGCTCAAACGTGACTGACTACAAACTTAAGTGCATGAGACTGTTAAATGTCAGCACTGCTAACGAGGTCTTTAAGGATTTTTTTAACAGAAATGTTTAGTTAATTGTCCTTCCCAGTGGCTGATTGATTCCTTTGGGCACCATCAGCTGTTCTGGTACTGGGAATCAGAAGTTCAGACTGCTCAAAAACTGTTGGGTCACTTTCCCCTTCTTACACAAGGCAAACAAAACAGTGTAAAGCCATGTGAAAATTGCTGGATTGTGTAGGTAACCCAAGCAATGTGGTAATGGCCAGCTGTGGTCTTGATTCATTAGAGTAAGGCGTGGTGTTATACGTGAAGCGCTGGAAGTTCAGCATAGCCCCCATAACACAAACAAGCTATATATAGATATATAAATAAGATATATAAAGATATATAAAGAGATATATAAAGCTGTGGCCAGCTGAAGGTGGATGACCACTGTAAAATCCATGGGGGAAAAAAATCCATCGTAAAGACTCATATTTTAATGGCATAAAAATCATATAGAGCAAAGAAACTGCTGAGTGTGGCATGCCAAACCATAAGAACCTGTTTCTAAGTCCTTGTGGAAAGGTAAGTGGTGGTGGCAGACTGAATGGCAGGGTTGAACCCTTCAGGCTTGTGGACACAGCTGACTTTTTTGGATCATGTTTTGAGAGGGAAAAGACTGGCATAGCCAGTGAGATTTCAAATGAATTGCTGAAGATGTCTCTGCTTCTCATCCTCACTTATCTCCTTATTCACTTTGTTTTTCCTACCCTGCATTTCCTGGATGGGAGAGCTGGGGAAGGTCTGTGCATCTCACAGCGAGGATTCCTGGTAGCTATGTGGGGTATGTGGGGCCTTTGCATTTGGAAAGCCAAAGGACATATAGACTATCTTGTTCTTTACCACTAATCCATTGCCAGGGCTGCAGACAGAAAGGGCCCACAAGTATCACAATTTCTCATCTACATCTTTGTGCACAAGGAAATTAAACACATCTTCTACTGCCTGAACAGCTGTGTGTATGTATTGGAAGTGAATTCAAAACTAGCAAGGCAAGACAAAAGTAAGAACTTAGCCAGAGTAGCTTGTGACTAATAGCTACTGGCACTTGACCCAATTTTTATATACAACAGATTAATGGGAAATCTTCTAGGCTTGTTTCAAAACAATGCCAATTAATAAATTTTAGAATTAGCCCTACATAGTTGAACAAGTGAGAGAGATTAGATCATATACCAGAAAGTCTCAAAACTGGGAATTTCTTACAATCCTTTAATTTCAAAGTTTAAGAAAATGTTAGTGACATAGTCTGAGTATACCAGTAATGAAATAAGATTTCCTAATGGCTTGATGATAAAGCCTCTGCTGAGCCCTGGCTTCAGTGGGGATCTAACTTACAAAGTATGTTCTCAAGGGAGATCACAGAATTATAGAACAGTTTGTCTTGGAAGAGACCTTTAAAAGTCATCTAGTCCAACCCCCCTGCAACCATCAGGCACATCTTCAACGAGATCACTTTGCTTAGAGCCCTGTTCAATCTGGCCTTGAATGTTTTCAGGGATGAGGCATCGACCACCTCTCTGAACAACCTGTTCCAGTGTTTTGCCATCATCATTATAAAAAATGTCTTCCTTCTGTCTATTTTAAATCTACCCTATTTTAGTTTAAAGCTATATCCTCTCGTCCTATTGCAACAGGCCCTACTAAACAGTCTGTCTCCATCTTTCTCACCTTTAAGTACTGACTCTCTCAGTGTGTGTTCATAGAATAGGTGCTCCAGACCTTTGATTGCCTTTGTGGTCTCCTCTGAACCTGCTCCAGCATGTCTATGCCTGTCCTCGCTGAAGACCCCAGATTTGGACACAGCATTCCAGGTGGGATCTCACAAGAGTGGAGTAGAGAGAGGCAAAAGCACCTCCCTTGACCTGCTGGCCACATTGCTTTTGATTCTTTAGATCTGCCACCTTAACAGACTGCAACAAGGTCCAGAAAAGCTTTTTGAATGTTTTTCCAGTATTAAATGAATGAGATAACTTTAAGAACTCACTTGGAAAATCTGCTTCAGAAACCATTCTGAGCAAACTTGTCTAGTGAAAAGTGTCCCTGCCTACAGCAGGGAGGCTGGAACTAGATGATCTTAAAGGTCCCTGCCAACGCAGACCATCCTATGATTCTATTACTAGAACTGATCAGCATGTCCATCATCTTCCAGTGAATGCCTTGGTGTGCATTCTACCTCTACCTAGTAGATTTGAAACTTACTGAAATGCCATTTCTTAAATGTGGAATAACATTATTCTAACTCTGAGTTTATATCATTTTCATTATTATTTTTGGTGATGGCTATGATGAAGATGTCTATTATTGTTCCGAAGAAGAATACCATGTGCTTATTCTGGCTTTCAGTTTTTGGAAAAACACATTGAACTCCTCAAATGTTGTTTTTCTCTGGAGACAAATCACTTGGCATATATAAATGACTTTGTTTCCTACCCCAGTTTATGGACAAAAGTTTTTTATCTTTGAAAAGGACAACCAGAAGCCAAGAACAAAGTGTTATTTATGGTTCACATTCTGCCTCCCAGTTAACTCTCTGTCAACAAATATTTAACTACAACAATAAAACTATAACAATAGGTGACTCCTGACAAAGTGATCTGGGAAGTCTGTTATATCCTCTAACTTTTTAAAACCCTGTGAACTGAAATCTCTGATTTTGGCCTCCTAAGTCAACCTGAAATTTCAAAAGCCACGGTCATATGTTCTTTTTCACCTTTAACATTTCAGTGATGCTTTTGACAGCACTCACTGGGAAAATAGGGGGCATGGGTTCAACACTGTCCTTCTTTCCTTGGTCTGAGGAGATTTCTTTTTGAGTCTTTTTCCAAGAGACTGCAGTAACAGACAGGCACCCCCCCCTTATAAAATGACTACTGTTATGCATAAAGAAATGCAAGAGTCTGAATTCAAAGGGCAAGAGAATTCCTGATTCTCTGGCTTAATACATGGTTTCCCGAATGTCATTTTTTGGCTACCACTGTTGGAAGCAGCTTTCTGTGTTCCCCCCAAGAATAAATTCAAGTCTGTAAACATCATCACCTGAACCATTATCATAATTTTCTCCCAAGCCCAGCTCTGTTGCCTAACTGCAGTCCCACCATTCAGCTACACAGCCTCGTCACTGCTTAAGACCCCCAACACATAGATGAAATCTCCGTACATTGTCCTCTATGCCTTCTCCGTCCCAAACTGGTTCTCCAAACACAATGCCCCAGCCATCTAAGGCACATCCCTACATCCCTATCTCAACAACCCTATTCCCCTCACCTTCCCCAGATGACATTTTTCCCATGGTCTTTTCAGAAATACATGTCCCAGACTAATTAATTTCCTGTAGGCATATAAGAAGAACAGCAGGGGAGGTCTGGGAGCTGGAGACAGCTTCACAAATCAATAAGGTACTGGCCAGCCAGTGGCAGGAGCAGCTGTGTGAAGGCTTTTACTCTGATCTGTAAAATATCCTTGACACAGGCAAAACTAGAAATTGTTGAGATTGTTTTTGCCTGGCTTACATGCAACACAGTGTGGGAATATTCAGCCTACTGATTCAGACTTTCCTCTGGCAAAGGGCAGGATTTTTTTCCAGTCCTTGATCCTTAGGTCATGTTTGCTTCTTATCCACCAGCTTTGTGTAAAATGCATATGCAGCTTTAAGCATGAAGTCCCTCCAAGCTGCTCCCTCCTGGCTAAGTGTTTAAAAGTTTTTCTTCTCTGCAGAGAGCTTTTTTGTCCCTGATTTAAGTCCTATGAAAATCCATAAGCTTTATTTGAGTTTGCTCAGTAGTACATCAGAGCAAACATCACTGTGAAGTTTGTCTTGTAGCTAGCAACTGCCTTGGAGTTATCATTCACTGCTCTGCTGTATTGTTCAGTATTCATATGTTAATCCATTTGTGGAAACTGCTATGCCTGACTGTATGGTAAGGTTTTATCAAATAACAGCAAGATTAATAGTTTGGTTTCTGCCAATTTGATGCAAGATGTCTAAAATGAAAAGCAAAATGTATATCACTGAAGAGGATTTTGGAGCATTGTTTATTTCTCTACAAAAATATTTTCATATTTTTAACTGCATTACCACTGATACCATAACAGTTTCTAATTTTCTACTCTGTAAAACAAAAGATTCTTCATAAAGACTGTGTATGTGTATGTGTATGTGTATGTGTATGTGTATGCTGATCTTTTCCTTGCTGAATAGATCTGACCATGCCATCCAAATACCAGCTGAAATATCATGAACTGCAAATAAATGTAATGGCTTGGGGTTTTAAATAAATCAGTTAATGTCAATCATTATCACAGAGGAGAGAATGAGAACAATTTATAGATTAAAAGGCTCTGCAGAGGGATCTGAACAGGCTGGATCAGTGGGCTGAGGCTGGTTGTGTGAGGTTCAACAAAGTACCAGGTCCTGCAACCCCAGGCAGTGCCACAGGCTGGGAGCACAGTGGCTGGAAAGCTGCCCACTGGAAAAGGACCTGGGGGTGCTGGTGACAGTGACTGAACACGAGCCAGCTGTGCCCAGGTGGCCAAGAAAGCCAAAGGCACCTGGCCTGTACCAGCAGTAGTGTGGCCAGGAGGACCAGGGCAGTGATTGTCCCCCCCCATACTGGGCACTGGTGAGGCCACACCTCAAATCCTGTGTTCAGCTTTGGAACCCCACTTCAAGAAATATATTGAGGTGATGGAGCATGTCCAGGGAAGGGCAGCAGAGCTGATGAAGGGTCTGGAGCACAGGTCCTATGAAGAGCGACTGAGGGAGCTGTAGAGTGTTTTGCCTGAAAGTTTGGGGGAGACCTTATCACATTGTACAACTCCCTGAAAGGAGGTGGTAGCCAGGTGGGGATCAGTCTCTTCTCCCAGGGAACAAGTGACAGGGTGAAAGGAAATAATGTCAAATTGTGGCACTGGCGGTTTAGATTGGGTAGCAGGAAATCTATCGTCACAGATTTCACAGAAAGGCTTGACTAGCATTGGAAAAGGCTGCCCAGGAAAGCGGTGGAGTTACCATCTCTGGAACAGAAACGTGGATTTTACATTGTTTAGTGATGAGCATGGTGATGATGTTAGGTGGGTGGCTGAACTCGATAATCTTATCTTAAAGGTCTTTTCCAACCTTAATGGTTCTATCAGTCTATGATTCACTGTTAAGGAAAGATAGACTACATTTCACAGATATTTTTCTCAATTTCCCATTCTATTTTTTCTTTTTCTCCCCACAGAAACCTGTGAATTCTGATTTCCTTGAATGCTGTAAATTAGCTCTGACGGAATGGACAGCTCCAACAAAAAAACCCACACAAATTTTCTGAGAAGACATCAAAGGAACTAGAAAAAACAGCTTGACTTGTAGGTTCTCACCTGACTCATGACTGACTCTCTGCTAATGCAACACTAAATTTAAGACACCTTTGTATATCAGGTACTGCAATTACTCAGCATGTCACTGTACAGTTACTTTTCTTTAGTATCCCAGTACACAGTGGGACAGAGAAATCTAATTTCCATCCAATCGCTTATGAAAACACCCAAATACCATATATAAGGATTTAACCAATCTTTTTGCAAGATACTGCAACACAGTTCATTGTATATGACAGCCCAAGCCAGGCTTAAAAAACTCAACCTGTTAGCAGCCCATTCACACTCCACCATCCCCTGCAGGGCAGGGCAGCTACCTGGTTCCACCTGACAGATTAGGGTGAAGTGTTTATTTGTACTGTTTCCAAGGGGACCTGAAGCTGTAGCTCTCTAACTGCCATCCTTTCTGCAGCTTCAGCAAGTTTCTGCTGCACTTATTTAAACTGGAGATTCATTTGCCACCATAAGGGCAAATTTCAAAATGAAATTAAGGTGTAAGCTTTATCCTCACTACAGGAATAGACGAACTCCTTGCAGCCAAGAAGGCTTTTATCTGTAAAGCTTATATAGGGACCAAAGACAAAATAAACTATACAATCAAAGGTCTTTGCATTGAAAAAAATCCAGATTATTTTTTCACGTGTCAACATTTGGCCCCAAAAAGCTGATATTCACCAGTTACACTATGTCAGTCTACAGCTACTTACTTGAAAGACATACAGCAACATGTACAGCGCCCAGGAAAAGCTCCAACCTGACAGACTTTCCTCCTTGCCTCCTACACAGATTTTGGTAAAGCAGAAATTTCAGGTTAAGGTCCGCACCTTTACTTGTGCATAATGCATCACAGTGTCACACTTCTTTGCATATTCAGAGCCATTTGTGTATGACTAGAGTGTCTTACTAATTTTTTTTTCCAGATCTGAGGATGTTTGTGTTGCTGTACATTACAAGTTTTGCCATCTACACAAGCGAACAACCTCTTCAAAGCCAGACGAAAGGAGAAAATTACTACACCAGATATATCTGCAGCATCCCGGGTTTGCCAGGCCCTGCCGGCCCCCCTGGAGCCAGCGGATCCCCGGGGCCACACGGACGCATTGGTCTTCCAGGAAGAGATGGTAGAGATGGCAGGAAGGGAGAAAAAGGTGAAAAAGGGAGCGCAGGTACTGAATATTTGTGTAACCTAACACAGTAGTACAAGAAAACAAGACCTTTCATCATCACTGTTATCATCACCACTATACATATCTATCTATCTATCTATCTATCTATCTATCTATCTATCTATCTATCCTCTATCTATCTATCATCTATCTATATGTATGCATATATAGATATATATATCTATATATTTATGTATTATGAGTGTGTGTATGTGTCTGTATGGGTTTAAGTGTGATGTGTATATAAATATAGTGAGAGTATGCACATATATCATGTAAAGAAATGTAAATGCACAACCTTTCTTTGCACAGATGCTAAGAAAAAATTTGGAAAAAATGAAGCATGCGTGGTGTCCCACCTGTGCCATTAGCCAGGTGTAAATGATTAGACAGTGCTTAGGTATGCACTAAAAATGCTCTATTTTTAGGAAATATTTAGTGTAAAAGTATGACTACAGAGGTGGTCATGCTGCTGTCCCTGCCATCAGCCGTGCCTGTTAGTTCAGGCAGCAATAAATTGATTACATATAACATTCTTTAATGTGTAACCAAGACACGTGAAGATAACTAGGAATTACTGGCATTCCTTTTGCAAACTTACTAGAAAATTTTGGAAGTATTTCTAGAGTATTTTGAAATTCTGACCATGTTTTTCTTGTTTGTTCAGGCACACACAGTAGCCCACACAATCATTTACTGAGGTGATATGTGCAACGATTAACTAACTTAAAATGTTTTTGAAGGTTTAAGAGGAAAGACTGGGCCATTAGGACCAGCTGGAGAGAAAGGAGACCAAGGTCAGTCTGGTAAGAAAGGACCTGGAGGACTGACTGGTGCCAAAGGTGAAGTAGGTCCAGCTGGACCACCTGGACCTAAGGGAGATAAAGGAGACCGAGGAGAGCCAGGTGCACCAGGGGTCTGCAGGTGTGGAAAGATAGTGCTGAAATCTGCCTTTTCTGTTGGCATCACCACGAGCTACCCAGAGGAAAGACTACCAATTGTATTCAATAAAGTCCTCTTCAATGAGGGGGAGCATTACAACCCGTCCACAGGAAAGTTCATTTGTGCCATCCCAGGGATTTATTATTTTTCTTATGATATCACCTTAGCAAACAAGCATCTTGCAATTGGGCTGGTTCACAATGGCAAGTACCGGATCAAGACTTTTGATGCGAACACTGGCAACCACGACGTAGCTTCTGGATCCACCGTGATCTACCTTGAGCCAGAAGATGAAGTATGGCTTGAAATCTTCTACACTGACCAAAACGGTCTCTTTTCCGATCCAACATGGGCAGACAGTTTATTTTCTGGGTTTCTCTTATATGTTGATACAGACTACCTTGATGCTTTATCAGATGAAGATGAGCTCTGAAGCAGATGTCAATTGACATTCAAACTGGAGGCCCCAGCATAGGATTTTATTCATCTGTGTGGGGAAAACAAAGTTGAAATGAAAAAAAAAAATCTGTGTGTTCATTCTTGTTTTGATTGGAACCAAATCTGAGCTTGTAAGGATGTTCTAGAACCTAGGATGGATTTTTTTAACGAACAGCAGGGATATCAAAATGAACTGTAATTAACAAAAGACTGCATCACTCCAGGATTGACTCTTCCCGAAAATTACATTTATAATACTATTTAAACAAATTTAAGATACTGTACATTGGATTTTATATAAAATGTATTAATTTGCAATTTAGAATGGCTATTTTGTATACTACATTAAAGTAAAATTGAACAATTCACTGCAATATCATCTTTGGTCATTTTAAGACAGGCAATACATTAAAAACAGATAGGAGAGGAATAAAATAGGAATGACTGCTTCAGGATGCCACTGCACAGGTCACAAGAACAGTCTCATCTGATACTTACACCAACAAATAGCATTCATAGGAAACCAACCTCGCAGTAAGTACATGAAGATTTGTTTTGGCTGAGGACTACTCAATAGCAGCCATAAAAGACTAGAACAAAGCTATCAAACATATTAAGAAATTAAAAACTGGAAGATCTGGAAACTTGGAGATAGTTAGTATTCAGTGGGTATTTTCAGTGTAATTCCAAGTGTCTTTGTTATTCTTTAAATGCTATCTATTATGAGAAATGTGGAAAAAAAACTATAAACTTTTTGCTGAAGATAATTGTGGGTGCCCAAAAATGACAGGACAGTAATCACTAATCAGAGTAAATTATATGAAGCGAAGTGAGTCACATCATTAAAGCAGAAGTTGTATTTCAACATGACCAAGTGCAATAAAATAAATGTAGGTCACAGACAAGATGGAAAATTGCATTCAGCAAATCAATGACCTTGGAAAAGGTACATGGGACCTCATGGATTATCAGCTAATTAGGAATAATAAAAGTAGGCTGTTGCTACCATCCTTTGGATGTATGATAAATGGAATTAAAAGTAGAGATGAATAGTGGTTACCTAGGAAGCAACTACTTCTGTCAGTGTTTCAAAAACTTACTTGAAAGCTGCAAAAAAATGTTTATACTTCTATTCATGGGGATTATACAAGAGATGTAATAAGGTCAATTTACTTTTCTTGTCAATGAGGGTAAGAGGTGATTTAATCATGACCTGCACCCATCTGGAGATAAAATTTCTGGTAGTACCTGGCACTTTCCTCTCTCAGATAGGAGCACAGCAAGGTCCATTGGTGAGAAATTGTATCAATCCCCACTGGAAATGAGGAATCCATTTTACCAGTGGTAGCAACCAATCATTGTAAAAATATCTAGGAACATCACGAGTTCTCCAGCATTCAACACCAGTCAAGACTGGCAATCTTTCACTGGGTCCTCTTACTTTCCAAGAATTTGTAATCTTTTATTCATCCCAGATTTACAGAGACCTGCTGTTTCTAACAGTTATTCAGATAATGTTAAATGTTAGTGGTCTGTGTTGCACAACTCTTGAGCCCACTTTAGTTATGACCAAGGCAGATGGAAATTTCAGGGTTTTTCTGTGTACTTGATGGATTAAGAAAGTTACAACCAGACAAAATGACACAAAGATGCAGCTGAGGTTGCAGAACCAGCACAATGGTTATGTATGGAACATCAGTCTGTGCACTCTGTACCCATGGCCTCGCTTCCTCCCATATCAGCATTCATGGCAGTGAGTGCATGACTGCTGCTTTGTGCAGTGAACAGGTGCAAAGCCCTGACCACAAATCAAACTGGCAATGCTTGTACAACCATTATTTTATTTGACAGTGAGAGATGTCTGATAGAAGACAACAGCAGATTATTTTTCTAACTAGACACCTAATTTATTAGTGTCACACAAGGGCTGCTTTCTGTGAAAAATATGGAAAAGAACACTTGGAGAATCCGTTTATCACCCTGCTGTACAATCATTTATACATCTGCAAATTAAGGACAATATGAGTGCAAAATGCAGTCCAATCATAATTTACAATTGTGATTGATGCTGATGCTTCACAGCCATCAGTGCCTATCCGAGGCACAAAGACCATCACCACTGCCCAGTGCTGCCTGCACTGAATTCCCCAGGACAGAACAAGGATCATATCTAGCCCAAGACTTACAGGAAGCACAATTCAATAGATGCAGGACTGGACCCAGAATATCATGCAGCAAAAGCAACTAAAATAAGTTTTTAATTAGATTGTTATCTTATAAACTATGGAAATAGGTTTATGATATTTGAATCAGCATAAATTTTATGTTAGGAGTAACATATTAGTTTTATTAGAATTAGAGAATCTGATAAACCTAGCCTTAAGGAAAGAGTACGACTGATTTTCTCCAGACTCCACAGAAATGTATTGTAGTTATAATACATCTGGAAATATTCAGACAAAACTAATTTTTCTTAATTAAACAAAGAAAATATACAGCTTTATAGTGAAATATTGCTGGCTGCAATCTTAACTATAAGCAAAGTGCTCCCATGTAAAAATCTGTAAAAACGAATCCAATATAAAAGCGGTATTACAACCACACCCATGTTGAAAATGACACCATGGGCATAAGTAAACCTAGAGTTACTGCTTTCCTTTTCTTTGCAATTTTAGATTTATGTTTGTACAATTATAGAAAAGTAACTTTAATTTCCCAAAGTTTTCCCATTTGGATTCTATGCTTTGTTGAACAGTTTAATATTTTGGCATGAAGAGTTAAAAATAAGTCATTCCATTGGATTATTTCTATAGATTTTGGCAAGAAGAATACTTCTACTACACATATGGATGACATATGTATACAAGTACCATGTGTCCCTGCCCTGATTAAGGGTCTCAAGACATTATCCTAAAGTAAATAATTGCTATTGCTAGTATATTATTTGAAAATATATCAATTTTGATGACATGATATTGCATTTGGGGTATTTATCTGTCTAAATTTGAATTTATATGGAAAACATCTTGGGCTGATGTCTTCCCACAATTCACATCAGTACACGGGGAGGTCTGGTTGGTTTCAAAACATTGTAGGAGCAAAAGAGCAAAATTTCTTCATTATCAAATTTGAAATTAATCAATGATTTCTACACAACAATTGGTCATTCTACACATGCCATAATGACATATAAAATTAGGCATCCAGATCAAATTAGTCATCTAAACTCTGTCTACAGTCCACAGAGAGAAATAAGTGCCACCAGGAGAAACTGCCAGGGGGAAGCATGTCTTTACTGCAGTACCAACCCTTGGCCTTCCTAATCAAGGTTGCAAGAACTCTTACAAACCTCAAACAATCAGGAAACCATCAAACAACATTAAGAACATCAGTATTCCTGAGATTCTTAACTAAAAGTATATATATATTTACTTGGGATATATGTATGTAAAGATAAATAAGTAAAAATAAAATTATTTGAAACAAAACAGCTCTCCACAGTCTTCTACTCTTTCAGACTTTCTTTATACTTGGTGGAGTGTCATTAAGGAAGAAGTTAGTCACATGTTCTGCTGCTGAATATTTTTAACCTAGATAATTAATTAAACATTTTCAAATTTTTATGAGTATGTCTCATAGAATAAATGTTTTCACTTTTTTGACTAGTGGTATTCATGTTCATATGGTTAGGCTATTGTACAATTTCCTCAGGAGCAATAGGTCCTCGATATTTTACAGCGCTGAGACAATATAGAGCAAATAATTACTAACGGACATCAATGCTGAGAACATTATCTACATTCTTCAAATCTTTTTAAATCTACCTAACAACATTTAGGTACTATTATGATAAGTAAAAATATACAAAACTGGAAGCAATTTATTTCATTTCCTATCAAGTATGTTACATTAGTTGTTGCAATTCATTTGATACTCTATTTACCTTCCACGGGTCACCTACTAGGTTCTGCTCATATTCATACACCACGATATTTACTGAATAAATTAGTTTTCACTGATTGATTTATTTATTGATTTATTTACCCATTGGCATGTAATTAATATTCAGAATAATTATACTAATGCTGTACTAAGCAGTTTGGTCAGCAGGAACTTCAGTTGTACATGGAAATGGGGCTTGCTTTGGATATGTCATTCAGTAGCTGAGGAGTCCCAGCCAAGAAATAATACATGAAAGTAAACAGGAAAAAATAGAGTTGAGAAAGCAATATACCACTACCTTTATCAATGAGTAATGCTTTCAAGAAGCAAATTAGTCCTTTCAGCACAAACTATCTAGACTTCAGCTCAGAGAGCATTTAGAGGTCATATACATTTTTCTGTAATTCCTTAGATCAACACTCCCAACTGAGATTATGTCAGCAATTCTGAATTTCAGAGGCATAATTCTTCCTCATATCCACAGTAAGAAATTTCAAAATACTGTCACGAAATCCTCAGTCACTGATACCTGGTTTTGTCCTAGCTGCATACATCAGACTAATTAATGAGAGTTACTATCTAAGGGAAAAGAAAAATTAATTAGACATATTATACACTTATCTTTTAATAGCAAATATTCACAAAGATAAAGGTGTCTTGGATTATTTGGCTTATATTCCTCAATTTTGAGTGCAGTTACCGGCTGGAAGAGGTGTAAGGAGATTTTTCCTCCATGAAGATTGTTCTTGCAGCAGCAAGTATTAGTGTAAAATTTCTCTTACCTGACTTTAATTTCTAAAAGTTCAAAGATCACTGTGTGGGTTAAACTATTTGTTTGCAAAGAAATAGGTGGGGTAAATCTCTGTTTTGATGACCCTGTATTGGAGACTTATATAGTGAAAGAAGGAATCAGGAGGTACCCATGTCTTCACATCACCTGCATCTAAGTTACTAACTTAGGGTAGCTTTTAGCTTTGAGATGGCAACACTTAAATGAGTGTCTGCTCTTCAAGAACAATCTGCTAAGTGGAAAAAGTGGCATAATATAATTTGGCAATTTATAGTCTCAAAATTAGAAAGATGTGGATTGATGAGAACAGAGAAGTACCCTGATAATGATGGAAGTGTCCTCTTGGCAGATCTTCCATAAAATATTGCTCAGGTTCCTTCTGGGACAACTTCAACTGAAGTAACCTCTCTGGTCTCCAGAAAATGTTGCAATATATTAAGATGGGCTAGCCATCCTCTCATGCCTCCAAATTCAATACACATAAGTATATAAGTATATTGAATTTTTTAAGGATACTTAAGTGAATCCTGGAGTGATTCTACTTACACCAAAGTAAAAAATAATAAATTTGTTTCTTTTCAGCTTTAAAGAATTTGTCCTAAATCCTAAATCAAATAAAAATTATAAGGCAGAATTTGTAAAATCATCTCTGTGGTAGAATAACCTTGTTTATGACATATTAACAAAGGGACAAAAATACTGAATTCTTGAAAAATACAAATGAATCATGGTTCTCAGTGGGCTCTTAAGTGACTTTTTTGCAAGAAGAAGGTGAGATTTTTAGAAATGAGTGAAATGCATGAAGGAAATATACCAGCAGTGATTCTTCTTTCACTACTTTCAATGAAGTGTTATCTCTAGGCTCAGAAGAAAGTGAAAAGGACTTAAAATTTTTGAACTGAACAACAATCTCTTTCATCATCAGAAAATTTTCCTGCCACTGATGTTGATTTCCCTTCCATGTACCACCTGTCTTCATGCACATTTTGTCAGACATTCTGATGTGTGAACACAGACATCTAAACTGCATGTGACAAATTACAAAAAATGTTGAGATTTCCATCATGTTGGAGTAAGGTGTCATCACTTTAAAAATAATTAAGATGAGCAGAGTTTGTTCTTTCTTGTTTGTAAACTCCCTGAAACTGGGATCACTGTAGGGTTACACACAATACCTAAATTCCTATTCTAAGAACACAGCAACATATACTCTTATACTGTAAATGTTCTATGTGGCTGGTAACATTTGCGGTTTCCCTTGTGTTGATTTTACAAATTTTGACTTTGATTCTAGGCAGGCAATAAGAGGTGTACATGGCAAAACAAACCTTACATTATCCTCAAAGCCTGAGAACTGCATTGCTTATTGACCCCTGCTGAGTTTTAAAATGTTTTAACTCTGAACTAGGGGCCTATGATGCCACTGCCCACTCTGGGGTATCCAGCACCATGGGCACTACAAGCTGCCCATCTACTCTGCCTGTTCTAAAAGCCAGCCTTGACCATCATTGACAAAACAGCAATTAAGGGCCAAGTATGACAGTGTCACACCCAACAAAGCAGAGCAGCTCACACCACCTTATGTGCAGCACTAAGTCTGCTGCCCAGTGTGATCAATGGCATTAGGCTGGCCATTTATTATAAAGCTGACCAAGATAAATGACCTGTTCTCCCCTCCAGGAAACACATGTGGTTCAGATTGTGTATGTCTCCTGTGAACAGTCTGACACGTGTTTTTAAGCAGCTTTCCATCCTGTTAAGCAAAGGACTGACTACTCCTTTAGGCTCTCATAGTAATGTTCCTTACATAAAAGCTCTTCATATTTGTCCATAATTTAAACTGTTTGTACAAATGTTTCTGATTGTTAGGACACAGACTTATTAGCAAAACAAGATCTTGAACCTGAATTCTTGCCAAAATGTTGTATGAAGTTTCACACACTGGATCATTTCCACAGTCCCACATGCAGTGATTCTTAGCAGATAACAGAGATGTCTGCTGTGCATGTTACCCTAAGAAACCTGTCCCCCTATTACATATCTTTCCCTTTCCTGAAAGTTTTTGTCATACCAGATATTTCTAGCTATGACAGTTCCTCTTTCTACAAGTAAAAATGCATACTCCTAATCTCTTTTAACTACTATGTTTACTTCTTCCCATGGTTTCCTTCTCAGTATAGTATTCAGAAAGGAGCAGCAATTTCTCCATCTCCTTTCATGTGATTCCAACTACTAAAACTTTGCAGTAATAGACCCTCAGATGTTATAGGGACTGTTTATGTACAGACAATTATAAATAGGTCTAGTAACTCCATTTAGTATTCTCAATTTTGTTTACTCTGATCATACTAGAGATATTAATATACATGTTAACATAAAAAATTATTTTGTTAATAATTCAGTACAGCAAAAATACTCCCTTCCAGACTTGACAGGAGAGTTATAAATCCCTTTGTAGCTACAAAAATTAAGGATGGTATATAACATAATACACATTTCTACAAACCATCTCACAGTGCTGACATTTCTGCCATTCCTAGTATCAACATAAGCTGGTTGTGAGCATTTAACAAGCAGATAAACTAACTCTTCTCTGTTTCTCTAACAAGGGCTCAAGAGTGTGATTCCCTTTAAGCAGGCTCTAAAACAAATATCACAGACTTCATATCCTTTTTTTTTTCTGCTACAGAAATATTAATTATCTTGATATCACTAGGATGTTATGATTTGTCTTCTTACTCTGAGCATTTACTAACACATTTTTAAATCCTGGGGTAACAAAAAGCCTGTTAGCCAATAACAGCTTCTGAGAGATGGTATCTATTTTAACTCTGCTATGTTTCCTGTAATTTTTTCCCCAAATGACAAGCTAAGAAGTTTGCTGAGGCTGATGCTGATTTGTAAAGGTTCCCTGTAAAGAATAATGCAGTCTCGTTTCCTTGATGCATCTCCAGTAGTTACTCCAAGTACTTTAATACATTGGGACAGAGAGCACTAGGAAAACAACTGGCTAGTAACCATCAACTTCAAGGATTTATCCTTATATGAGGTTTCCAGGGATTTTTTTCAGAGTGAAATTAAGGGTTTCTAAACTAACCTAAAAAATATTTACTTGCTGGAACGTTGTCATATAGTCTGAATTAGAGGTTTGACACCTCTCTTTAGTCAACAGAGTGAACCAGTCTCTTCCATAAATGATTGTTATTTAGGAATCAGTGCTCTGGTTCATACAAGTCCCAGGAAGGTCTGTGCCGCTCTTGCACTTACTTTAGAAGCAGTACACAGAAATTAAGTCAGATAATTTAACAAAGTTAGATACTTAAAATTAGGATGAGTGACTATTTCATTGTATTTCAGCCTGAAATAACCATCCTCAACCCTGTAAAAATATACTGTGGATATTTGCTTTTTAAAATCACTGCAGTAACTGGAAAGGTCTGCTGGAGCTGCATCCTCTCCATATTTTATTTATGATTTCCCTTTTACCGTAGATGAAATTGTTTACAAAAAGAAGTTTGCCAGAAGTGTTTTAGTGGTTTGAGCAGGAAATCTGACTCTTTCTCTTTAAAAGCACAGCTGGGGTGCTGCTTTTAGGGGGAGTGTGGTGTTTGTCTCTTGTGTGTGATCCAAGAGCTGCTGTACAAGAAAACCCAGGTAGGAAGCAAACATTTTCCTTAAGCTCTGTTTCAGTGTCACTGTATTTAGGGTACTTTCATGAATGAGATAGATATAAGTAACACAAAATCCTCAAAATTATTTTCTAGGTACTTTTGATGCAATAATTTTTTTAAAGAGCAGTGTGAGAAACTTCTCTGTGTTTCTGTTGTTAATTTTCAGTGTTTGGAAACCACCGCTGAGCTAGTGGAGAGCTTTGTAATTCTTGCATCCAGTTGTTTATTACATTTTAAAGTGTCTGTTATAGTACTTAACTTCAAGAAATGCTACCAAATTGTTAAAGAAAGCTGCCATAAAGCACTTCTTCAATGTTGTCAGTGTTCTACATTTACATGTGCCTCTAGGAAAGACTGTTTAAATTTGATACATAAAGCTTGATATGAAAAAGAGATTTTTGTGCCAAGTGATAAAAAGGCTGCTGCTCCTAGCAGTGCTGTATTTTTTGTGCCATGAAGAGGGTATTTAATGAACCTTGCCAGCAGCAAGGAAATGTGACCATTCTTAGGTACATAACCCTTAGCCTGGTGAGATATTGAGGCAAGTGGTGCTGAGGGAAATGCACAGGTGGTTTGGGAGGGAGTTACACTTGTCTAGGAAAGGCACTTGCTTAGGGTGAGTTCAACTCCCTGTGCTAGTTGAGACATACTAAGAAATCTGATAATACTTGAGGCCAGTAGTTGCTAAAGCTAAGCCTCAGGCAGGAGATAACTTTTTCATTTGGTACCTCCTAAAAGATAAGGAGGGATATGAAGATCACCCTGCATCTTCCAGGCTGGGCTGGAAGCACATTTTGAAACAAGTATGCATAAGCCTGTACACACCCAGTACAAAGAAGTGACAAGGAAACCACAGCTGACCTGTGTCAGCCTCAGTTAGTCCTCTTGCCAAAGAAGATTTAGCCAGGTACACAAAAAGGCCTCACATTTTACTCCCACAAGTTGTTTCATGAGGATTTTAAAATCCAGAATAAACTGTGCTGCTGTGATTTACTTCATCTGTGAGCACAGTACATCGGCCCTCGGGTTTTGCACGGGTGCAGCTACACTGGCACATGCTTTGTGCCAGGAACAAGTTACAGCCATGGCTGGTTTTCCATCTGAGAACGGCAAAGCAGGACAGGAACCTGCAGTAACAGCAGCAACAAATTGTGTAGATATAAAGGTAAAAGTTCCCCCAATTCTTGTAAACAAATACAGCTTCTTTGTAGTGCAAACAAAACCGAAGTAATTTGGTGGCTAGAAGTGATTTCAGCCCAATGCTGAAAGCAGGGAGAAAAGGGACTGAACACATCTCTGTGATCTGAATATTGCAGTGGGCTTTATGGATCAAAGATGGGTTGCTTATGTAAAAAAAAAAAAAAAAAAAAACAACAACAACAAAAAAAAAAAAAAACAGGAGCGTTCATACAGCAGGTACTGGCCCACATTATTCACTATTATATGGAATAATTAAATAATTAAATAGATTAATATATTTTTTTATCATTCCTTTATGAAAAAAATAAAGGTTTTTTAACATACTAAGCTTGTATGTTAAATAGTGTCATTTAAGTGTTTGGGGGGAAAACGTCAGATGGAACATCTCTCATGATCCTTATGCACATATTGAAACATATCTGTTGTAATTCCTGTGTTGCTTGTGACAAGCAGGTATCAGCCACTGCCCAGGCGAACTGCAGTGAAGAATCCCGACGATAATCATGGAGGTTAGTGTCCAGTTCATAGAGTCAAACATGTTTTATGATCATTTTTCACTGAGAATAATAGGAACCTTTTATATATATAGCTGTGAAAAGTGAAATAAGTAACCCAAGACTCTTTTAAGCTCTTCTCAGCTGTCAGCACCATTCTAGTTATTTCAGACTTGCATAATTAATTTCTGTGCAAATACACTGAACTCTAAGTACCACTGCTAGAAGTAGGCACCCTTGATGTGTTTTGTATTTGTGGGTTTTTAAAATTCTATTTCGTATTGATCCACACTTAGTTGATTAAATTATCTTCAAATTATTGGTTAAATATATTTATGTAGGTTGCAAAACTACGAAGTTATTCTGTTTTCTCATCTGCAGAGCAGCTTTTGAGGTAATCATGTTTAAGCGGTAAAATATCAGGAGGGGAAAAGAAAGCCCAAACCCCTATGGTATGAGGAGATTAACTGTAAAGATAAGGCAGATGTCTATAACTGTATATATAAAATATATTGGTGTGCAGCCTGTCGTCCGTCCGTCCGTCCGTCCGTCCGTCGCCGGCCGGGTCCCTGAGGCGCGGCCCCGCGCACGCGCAGGCCCGCGCACGCGCGCTCGCTGTGCCCCGCTGCCGGGCCGGGTCCCGCTGCCGGGCCGGGTCCCGCTGCCGGCCGGGTCCCGGTGACGCCGCCATCGCCTTTCCCTGCCCGCTGCAGCCGCCGGAGGCTGCGGGTCCCGCCGGGCCGCGGGCGGAGCGCAGCAGCACCATGTCGGCAGCACGGCCCAGCGACGCCTCCGAGACTGTGCGCGGTGAGTGACTCCCAGCGGCGGGGCGCGGGTCCGCCGGGCTCTGGCTGCCAGCCCGTCGGTGTCGAGTCCCGGCGCCGCGGGCAGCTCGTCCCGGCGCCGTTCCTTGGGCCACGGCTCCGCTCCGAGGCTCCCCGCGGCCACAAACGGCAGCGCTGCTGCGGGACGAGCGCGGGGCTCTCCCGGTCTGCTCCTCTCGGGGCTTCCTCAGGCCCTGCCCGCATCCGAAGGGTGGCTGTGGGTCTGTGTTTGCCACCGAGTCAGGTCGGGCTTGAAGCGGACAGGCAGCGCTGCACTCAAACGACATGCTCCTATCGCGTTTAAATATGGTTAGATTATGAAAAGCCCTTACGTTTTTCAGATATATTTATGTAGACGTGCGGTATTTATGTAATTGGACGTGAACTAGCCAGTCAGCCTTGTCTTCAATCCCTGGGAAGGTGATGGAGCAGCTCATTCCAGAGGTCATCACCAAGCATGTAGAAGAAAAGGTCATTTGGAGTAGTCAGCATGGCTCTACCATGGGAAAATCCATCTGATAGCTGCCTGTCATGGCATGGCAGGATGGATCAGTGAGGGAAGAGCAATGGGTGTTGTCTGTCTTGACTTCACAAGGGTTTTGCACAATCTGTTGAACCACTGAGAAGCTGGACATGCCTCTGTGAAACACATACGGTAAAGACAAAAAATTATTACCTTGATTTCTGTGCAGGTAAGCTCAGGAAATGTGGGTTGGATGAGTGGACAGTGAGGTGGATCAAGAGCTGTCTGAATGGCAGAGCTCAGAGGGTTGTGGTCCGCAGAGTAGGAGGCCTCAGGTCTGTGGCATTCCCTGGGACTCAATGGTCCAGTCTTACTCAATCTGTTCATCAACGACCTGGACAATGGGATAGAATGTACCCTCAGCAAGTTTTCTGGTGGTACAAACCGGGGGAGTGGCTGGTACACCTGAGGGCTGTGCTGCCATTCAGTAGGACCTTGGTAGGCTGGAGTTGGGCCGAGGGAGACTTAGTGAGGTTCAACAAGGGGAAGTGCAGGGTCCTGCACTTGGGGAGGAATAACCCCAAGTACCAGCACAGGCTGGGGACTGACCTACTAAAGTGCAACTCTGCTAAAATGACTTGGGAATCTTGGTGGATGACAAACTGTCCATGAGCCAGCAGTGCCCTTCTGCTAGGAGGGCCAGTGGTATCCTGGGGTACATCAGGAATAGTGTGGCCAGCAGGTCCAGAGGGGTGATGTCCCTCTACTCAGCCCTAGTGAGGCCCCTTCTGGAGTGCCGTGTCCAGCTGTGGGCTCCTCAGTACTAAAAAAGACATGGAGCTACTGAAGAGGGTCCAGTGGAGGGCCATGAAGATGCTGAGGGGTCTGGCCTATTTATCTTATGAAAAAAGATTGTAGGAGCTGTGCCTGTTTAGTATGGAGAGGACTGATAAGGGTTCTCATTAATACAGGTGCAAGAAGATGGTGCCAGGCTTTTCAGTGGTGCCTAGCGACAGGACACGGAGCCACAGTCATAAACTTTAAAGAAAAGTTTCACTTCAACATGAGAAGGAATTTTTTTACTTAGAGGGTGGCAGAGCACTGGAAAATGCTGCCTAGGGAGGTTGTGGAGTCTCCCACTCTGAAGATATTCAAAATCCACCTGAACACATTTCTGTGTAAGCTGCTCTAGGTGACTACCTTGCCATGGGGATTGGACTGGATGATCTCCAGAGGTGCCTTCCTACCCTAATGGTACTGTAAACCTCATAATTTGTGCTTGAAGTGTTTCTTATGGGTATGAAGATGTAGAGAGTTATTGACATGCTACTTTTACTGTCACACATTAAATACTCCTCCAAAGTAGGAGAATGTAAGAGTGATATGGTAGTGGGAAACTGCTAGAACTGGATCTAATCTTTCTGCATAGGTTTTACCTAAATAGGATGCATAAAAGATCTAATTAAGAGCAGAATATTAAAAAATCAGTAGAATGAAAATCTAGTGAAGTATAAACATACTTGTTTATTTGTCAATGTCAAGTTTTACCAAAATAAAATGTATGTATTGTCCTTAAACACATTTTAACAAAATATGGTACAGACTAATTTTTAAAGACATTTACAATGTAGGGATGTTTTCAGCTCTTCAGGGTCTGCATACTTTTCTTCTGTAAATTTTTTGAGTCTCACTGTACCACGTCGGGCTAGGAAGTGCTATGCTGTTGACAGATGGAATCCAAACAATTTTCAGAGTTGATTGTATGGCGAAATTGAGGCACCCTCTATTGATGGTTATTTTATTTTACAGAAGCTTATTTTCCTAGAATAAACAGAATAGCTCAGCAGGACTCGTCAGAAGAAAGCTAGTTGCTAGTTTCCATATGTGAAAAATGTTTTGTTTTCCTGAGAATTTTGCTCTGTTACTTCTGCTTCCAAAATACCTATAATTTTGCAAACTTTATATAATCAAATGAAAAGTACAGCATGTGGTATTCTGGATGGACCGTAGCATTGGTTTGCTTAATTGCAGTATAATTTATCCATCTATTTGGTTGGGTTTTAAAATTGCATCTCACATTTTGAGAAAGACTACATCTTGAGCTGAAGCCTTCATGTATCTATTCAAAACTTATTTCAATTCCCCCTATGTCTCCAGGATTCAGTTTAACAGATTCATAAATAATTGAAATTTCCATGTTCTACATGTTATAGTTTTGAATATGCTGACAACTGCTGTTAGCTATTGTATTGCCCAATTATCAAGTAAGAGTAGATTTGAGTTTCTCACTCCTTTGTTACAGTGATGATCTGTATATGAATTTCTGATTATCATTTTCTTGCCAAGTGATAGCTAACCATTAAAAAAAAAAAAATTTCCCCCTCCAGTTTTTCAGGTGCCATTGAAAAGTTCTGCATTGTCTGTTTGCTCCACTATCTGGTTTTGCTTTTATTTTAATGCCTGTGATAATACATCACTTCTATTCTGAGGCCTTTCTAGTTTGTCATAGTTATCACCATATTATGTTAACTCTCTGGTGTTAAAAGTATACACACCCTCACACTGCTTTTTTCAGGAAAAGAGAACTGTATTTTAAAACAAGTGGGAAGTAGATATTTTTTCTGGAATCATCAGTTTGTCACATCCCTCAAATAGCTGGTTTATTTTCTTCTTGCTTGGAGTGATTATCGTTCTTGGCCCACTATGGCAAGCTTTTCTTGAAACATGTCCATCAGCTACTTCTTCACTTAATATTCAGCATAATCTCTGTACTAGTCTTTCAAACACTCAGTCAGTCTCTAGTATTTTTTAATGCAATCTGTTTGCAGAAATTCAGTATTTTACTCTAAATCCAATTATATATCTTTTTTAAATGGAACAACATGGCTTTATGTCAGTCCACTAGTCAGACTAGTAAATAAGAGTTTCAAAAGAAGAATTGCTTTAAATAAAAAGCCTGTGTCTGGTAGTTATTGCCTTGTGAAGCCCGCACAACTGCAGTATTGCTGTAAATTTTTTTCATTGTTGGGTTTGTGTCTTACTATGCAATTATGCAGTTGTATGCATGAAAAATACAGCAGTTTTTCTAGGATCTCTGCTGGAAGTTACCATTCCCTATTTTCATTCAGGTAACTGATGCTTGGTCACAGCATTAGCATCTGTCTTGTACTTGGTTTCTGCATGCTTTGAGATACAGAAGTTCTGAGTCAGTGTTAGTGCAGAGAGCTTTGAAGCCACACTGAGATCCAGTAGCTTTGGTCCCCTCTGAGTGTAGATGAAATCAAGGGAAAACTCTAGATGACATTTTCAGGTTCTCAGGTTTAATTTTAGTTTGACTGTCCAACAAACTTGTTAGATCTGCCTGACATAAAATACAAAGCCACTGTAGGAGCCAAAACATGGTGTGGATTTTTTTCATACAGCCTTCTAATGGTGATCCTGCAAAGTAATGTGTTCATGGATATCAGTTTTACTTTCTTCACTTCAAAGATACATTTTGAAGTTGGGCACAACTTGGTTGGCTGTAGAGCCTGTTCACATAAGCAGAGCAAAAGTGTATGTCCAGAGAAATAAAGTAACAAAACCATTTTTTAAATGTGATTAAATTTTTTTCAATGACAGTATCTCACAGTATTTGATGCCACGACCAAAGCCTTAACATGGTTTTCATTATGTATAGAAAAGATAATGACCCTGTTGTCTCAAGGAACAGATGAATTAATAAAGAATTCTGCATACAGAGCATAAGTTCTGATGTTCTGTGAGGTGCTTGAAGTAGCAGCAGATTTTTTCTGCCCTAATTTTACATGTTCACCTGGCTTGTCTGGTAATATTTACAGACAATTGTAAAGGATTTCAAATCATCTAATCTGTTGCTTTCTAGTTTTCGTTTATCAGAATAGAATTGAAATGAGACATTTGCTGCAATGAAATAGAATATGTTTTACATGCTAACCGAACAGAATAAAATGGTAGAAAAAATTCACAAGAGGAAAATCTAAAGGTAACTCTAGACCAGCTTCTTCCTTGAAATATTTTCTTCTAAGTCTTGATGCCTGGGTTTGGTGGGGTTACTTGGTTGATTGAGTTTCTTTGAGGGTTGGGGTTTATCTGTTTGTTTGTTTTTTTTTTTTTAACTTAAACGCTTGCACTGGTGAAGGTTCTATAACTGTTTAAGGGACTCAGTTCAAGTGCTAGAATAAAAAGTTAAATTTTTTTCCAGTGTGTACCCACCTTTCATACTGCAATTAAAGTTCATCATTTGCATCTCCAGCATACAGAGCCTTTTTTCTTGTGTGCTGCAATCTTTCGTGAGCCTGAAGTTTTATAAATTGCTAAAGTTTCTTTTTGAGTCCAAAAACTTTACAAAGGCCATCTTTAAGAAAATGTGACTTTCTGTGAATACTTGCTTGTGTGCAGATAAACACTATTGCACCATTCAAATCACTAATAAATCTTTTAAAGGTGTTAGACTGAGGCAGACGCTGAAAATTCCTGCAAAAATAGGGGGTTAGCACTTTGCACCTTGTTCATGCTTTTGAAAGTTTCCAAATGCAATGAATGTTTCTTTTCTACAAATACAGGCAGTAAATTGTATCAGTTGGAAATACTAGAATTCTTCCAAATCTCTTGATGATTCTGAGTAGAGTCAGTAGTGGTGAAGTTTATCTTAATGTATTTTTCTTTTCGAAATGTTGGTGGACTAAAAGTGTGCTTAAGCATTTCTTACAGTGGTTTATAGTATATAATAAAAGGTAGATCTGTTGTAGTTTAAAGGCATTTAAATTATACTTTGTAAGGACTGGATTCCAAAAAAATGTTTCATTCATTCATATTTTGTCATGCAAGTTCTTTCTGTTGGAACATGGGACTCTGGTATAAATGGTTTTATATTCCATACAATTCTTTCAGAAAATACTCAGTTTAAACACATTACCATTTTTTCTTTGTTTTAGAGTTGCCACCTGTTCCTTCTACATCAAGGACAAGCTTTGCAGAGCTTTCTGTTAGGCAGCGAATGAGAGAGAAACTAAAAGCAGCAAGGGTAAGAATCCTTCAAAAGTCCTGTTTGATTGACCTCAGTCTTATAAGGAACACCCACTTCATTTTACTTGCTTTGTGCTATGTGGATTTGAGTTGGGATATCTGCTTTTTTATTTCTGAAGCTGAAAGAGTACTCAGTTCATCAGTACAGCTACATTCTGTATTGCTATTTTCTTTTCTAAAGTTTATATTTAATTTGTTGATAGTAACATAAAATGTATCATTGTTTTGTAATTCAGATACAATCATTACAAGTTCCTTCTGTGTTTTTGTCAAAAATTTTCTTACACTATTTTGAAAGCAGTGGATTCCTTTGTGCATTTGTTGTACAATTTAATAAGGTGTATTAATATATGGATCTGGAAAACCACTTAAGCTGATTTTATAATTAAAGGATTCTGTCCCTAACACAAATATAAGTAAGTGTTGAGTTCCTGGGAATTATTGTAGCTTTGATCTATTTTTGTTTCTATTACAGCTAAACATTTTTTCATTTGTTTGCTTAGACAAAAGCTGAAATTACTTTATCACAAGAAGACCCCAGTCCACAACCAAGGCGCTTAAAAGGCATCAGAGAAAGAAAACCAGGAGTCAGACTGGATAAAACGGTAAAAATGTGCATTCTGTCTTGCTATTCTTATCATAAGAAAGTGAATGTGAAACATGAAAAAAATAAAAGTCTGCACACTCTTGAAGATCAATTTCATTTAACAGAATTATGCTGCTGTTTGAAATAGTAACCAGAAAGGAACCATTCTGATTATGGGTTTTATTGTATCTATTTAACAGTAATAAATTGCTTACATTGTAGTATGGACATCATGTGAGACTTGTGTCATGTAGCGGTTCATGAGTTCTGTTGCTTAAGGTGCCTTGAAGTATTTAAAATTTAATATAACAGGAACTTTATACATAAATAAATAAATAAAGCTCCCACAGTAAAAGAGCTCTATATAAATTTGAACAGTCCAGTTGCAAAATGCTGGATATTAACTTTGTAATTGTATTTTATTGTATTTCCTTGTTGCCATTTTATGTTGAGGTTTTTTAGTATAACCATGTTCTTTGCTTGAAAATTAATTTTGTATTAAAAAAACAACAAAGGCTTTGCCTGTGCAGAGCTGGCACTCATATTCTTCAGAATTCACAAAAAGATTGCTTGTCTGTAGAAAATGTGTTCCAAAGAATGTGTTATTCCCTGGAAATAACAGCATAGAGCAGTAACGCCTTTATATGGAATTCCAAACAATATGATTTAGCCTGGCTAAATCACTTGTCTAGGGGAGAATTGCCATTTCAGTACATTGTGGGAAGATTCTTGGCAATGTTGTCTTATAATAAGTAACTATTACAACTTTCAGTTAAGTAGTACTGTTTTAATATATTTGTATTAGGAAAATGCAGAAGTGATATCCTTATTAGAGTTGTTTATTAATTTTATGTCAAGTATATGTGAAACATTCTGTCTACATGTTGGTTTTGTTTCTTGTACTTCTTTATGCACAAGGTAGTTTTGTTGTTAAACAAGTGGCCATCAGAGTCTGAGATTTTCTTTTTGATATTATTATTTTGAAATATTGGTGTAATAGAGGTAAACTTAAGAATTGTCTTCCTTTAATCTAACAATTCAGGCCACAAAGAAGAAGAACAGATAGAATGGTAGATGTGTTTTTGTTGGTTAAGCCTGATGAAAATCACTTTGAAGCACTTAAATGAACTTGCTGAAGCAACCTCAGAACCAGTGACCTTTACAGTGATCTTAGTATAGGGACAGATAAGCCTTCAGAGGACTGGGAGTGGATAAACATGATACCTGTTCTCTTGAAAAGGCTGGGGTGTGTCACCCATGGAGTTAGAGAGTAGCCTAGCAATAATTGTTTGAGAGAGTAAGATAAATAATCAAGTGTGTATTTCAGCACCCAAGCAATGAACACCACCTTTTTTAAACAATTCCAAAGAGGGTTTTCCTGATTGCAGCAGGGGTTGTCTTAGAAGCGCCCTGATTCCCTTACCTGGGCCGCCATCCCTGCCAACAGCTCCCCTGGCACTGCTGTCGTGCTGGGGCTGTCTGCCCAAGGGGAGGGCTTGCCTTTGCTGCCTCCTTGCTCTCCCTTTGGACATCAGCTTGTGATTGCTTGTGTTCAGGAGTGCAGAAACATTGATCCCATCAACAGTGAAGACAGCTACTGTCATTTATGCAATGAAACATTTCTTCACACTCTACAGTCTATTTCTTGACCCAAAGGAATTAAGTAATAGTTAGATGTACCCTTGTAAAATAAATATGCAATCCATTTGTTACCAGTGATATTTTCTTTTGTTTGTTTGTTTGTTTTTCTGTAAAAATGCAATCTCTAGTAACTGTAGTCAGTTGTTTGTATTTTTTTATGATTCACTAAATGTATGCTAAAACTTATGTATTTGTTTTTATGCAGTCTGATAATGATGAATTCAGGGAGATGCCAGAGGGTGAATCACACTTACCATCAAAAGTAAAGTTTCGTGATTCCGTAAAAAAGCTTAAACAAAAGTCAACAGTAAGTATCAATTCCTCCATTTCAATAATGAATATTAATTTAATTTAACCTTTATATGGCTTTATGATTCTGTTTGAAGAAGGAGACAGAATTCAGTCTTAAGCAGTGGAGAAGGTTTTGTTTAATTTAAAAATTCACAAGCAGTATATGCCAACAATTGAAGTATATAAAAGAAACCTTCATCAAATATAAGAATAGCTTTGGGTCATTTGATTAAAAAAACCAAAAAGCTCTAGTAAATCCATCTGGACACTCCTGGAATTTGTGGGAAAAATGTGTCTTCTCTTTAAATCCTTTTTATTGAATGCCACCAGTTGGCAGTTAAAGCATTTTACAGACTAGTATATTGATATTTATTAGCCACAAAGTACTAATGTTAATTCTTTTCTTAGAGGATTCATCCTAAAGCTACAGGGTCCTGGATCCTTCAGAGGCAAAAGGCCATTAGAAATTTCTCTTCATATCATTTACCTGTGTATCTGCAGTATGTCCAGAACTTAAACTTTGGCGTTCTGATTCACAAATGGTTTATATTTAAAATAATAAGAATGTTAGAATTAGACCAGGTAACTTTTTAAACAAAAGTTTGCAAGACATATTGAATGAAATATATAGAAATAGAGGAAGTTTCATGAATCATTTATGAATTCCAGTTAGCTTTAGCATTTGAGTGAGTTCTGTTTGAGATAAAATAATTATCTTGTAACAAATATTTATACATGCTGCTGTTTCATATTCAATTTATTTACTTACCCTAATTTTCTTAAAAATATCATATTAAAGTATCTTTGTCTTCTTTTTTAGTTCCAGAATGATTTTCCTTCTGAGGAAGAAGCATATAATTTCTTTACTTTCAATTTTGATGCTGTACCAGAGAAAATGAAAGCTGGAGCCAGGAAAAAGAATGGATTAAATGAAGAAGAAGAGGTAGAAGAGGAATGTGTCGAAACTCATGAAGATGAACAAGAGGAGGATGAAATGGTGAGAACTATAGGATAAATGTTAATAGTTTTTATTCAGACTTCGGTTAATTTTATTAGTTTATATTAACAGCATCTTTGGTTTCCTTAAAAGTTCTCAAAGCATACTTTCTCAAGAAACTTTCTTAAGAAACAGACAAACTAACAGAGATGTTTGCACTTAACTATAGGATGACGACGTACGTCTAGTGAAGGATGATGATTTATTCATAGGGCAGACAGATGAAGACCTTGTAATAGTGAAACCTGTTGATTGTGAGAACTACACTGAGCAACTGAAAAGGGAAAAAGAATTTCTCTTCATTCCCAGCATGTTAGCAGGTATGAAGATTGTGCTTACCCATTTAGTTTCTGGATTTTTGCATAGCGTGGCACCCTCTGATCTGCTGAGTAAATCTTGTATTGACTATCTCTGGCAGCAGAGAGAGATGTTTAATTGCAACACTCTGACACTGCTCATCTAGTCTGAGAAAGTCTGATAGATGGATTAGCTGGGAACATGCACACCTCAGCATGTCATCACCTGCTGCACTGGCAAGTGTACTCAGGGCACCTCCTTTGCTTGGGGGTAACTTCCTCACTGCTGTCTGTAGGAAGTGCCAGGTACTAGCCCCTCTTCTGCTGTTATTTAATGTATGCAGCATTGATAATATCTCTGACCTTTTTGCTTTATTCCCACAGAACTTCAAAGTCCTAAAAAATTGCTTTATATTATCACTTGCTATTTGATATTTGAACTGGAAGAAATAGAAACAAGTCTCCCAGTATATACTGGAATGGTACCAGTACAGCTTGCAGTGCAATGTCATAATATTTGACATTGTGTGCCTCTATTTTTTCATGCTTTGTAATTTAGTTCTGACTACTTCCTTTGTGATCCACTGTGTTCTGGTTTAGGGGAAAACTTTTGTTGTAACCCTCAGTACAATCCTTCCCTGTTTCGAAATTGCTCTTGAAAAATACTAAATCCATACATGCAGTGAAACAGCCTTGCAGGCAGGTCTTCAAAACTAATTCCACCTGCTGTTATTTGGTTAACATAACTCTTTTATGCATGTTTTGTATTTTGTATGAGACTAGCTTAAGCAAACTATTTATTAACTGAAGGTCTGATTAGTCTGAAAGTTCATTTTCCATCAGAAAGGCTTAGAAATGCTTCTCTAGTCAGTTGCTGCTCAAGGCTTTTTACACTGTTCTGCAAGCAACCTTTACACTAAAGTCCACTAAGTAACTGAAGTATTTTTGGTAAGGAAATTTTTAGTTACTGGTTTATTAGAATTTTTAGTCATTGGTTTATTAGAACTAAAATTAGAAAATTTTAGTTATAGGTTTATTTATTATGAGAGATCTGTCTTGATTAAGAAAAGGACCTGTTTTAATTCTATATTTGTTTCTTTTTTTCATATGTAGTAAAATACTTCTGACAGCATACTTAATGTACAGTGCTGATAATTTTAATAATTAACAAACTAAAACTACAGTTACAAGATACTTTACATGATTTGCTTCTTGATGTCTCATTAGTGCCTGCTTCTGAGAAGATGCCTAGAAATATGCAGCCCAGGTACCTTGAGGATGAAGGTCTTTACACTGGAGAAAGGCCCTTTGTATCACAGTCTAACCAGAATATTTTAGAAAACAGAATACTCAGACAGGACCAAGTAAGTCACTGCTACCTTTTTAGTTGTAACTTTCATCAGTATTTTATTTATCTTTATAAGTATCTTATTTTTGTTATAGTTAAGTAAGTGGATGGTCATGCTAATACGGGGCTTTCATCTTCAAAATGTTTAGCAGCATCAGATGTTGGGAAATACATATTTTTGTAGGAGCCTATTTTTAATGTGACCCCAGTGTCAGAACATCAGACTGGATCTTACAAAACTGATGTCTTTTCTTCGCTCTGCTTGAGGCTGCTGGGGAACAGATCACTGATCAGACTGTAAGGCTAATTAAATATTGGTGTAGATTATCAGAGAGGCTTTAGAATCCTTTCAGATTTTTAAATATGTCTTGAAGACTTGGAAAAGACTTGGGAAAGTAGCTTGGATATATTTTGTCCTCCTATATTATCATCGTATACGTGGTAAGGTGTATATTCAGTATAAACTCCTGAGCAGTAGCTGCCCTTTATTTTTTCTTTTTTTTTTTTTTGTGAGTCTGTGTATTCTTCATGTGCTTTTGCAAATCAGATTGGGAACATTTGGATCTAAAATTTTTTGAATGGGCAGTTTCAACTCAGCTAGTTTTCTGCTCGACTTCATGGTGTTACCACATCAACATTTGGCTCAATGGTCAGGTATTCAAAGTAATAATAAATATAAATACAAGGTATATAAAACAGGTATGGAAGTAACAGGGTAGGGCAGCATCCTTGGACAGCTGCACTGGTTTAAGCTGTATTTGAATCCAGGTGATGAGAACAGAGGGATGAATTAGGACACGCGAATGAATATTGGGATGAATGAGGGATGAATGTTGAACATGCGAAGCCATGGATGGCAATTGCTGTGTAAAATACTTACCCGGTCTGCTTTCATAGATGCTGTTTAAGTAGTTCAGGTTTTGGACTAGAAGATTTGAGAGGTGCTTTGATAAATCATTGAGCTGCCATTTAGCTCTTGTGTAAAACAAGACTTACAATTCTTTCCATTTTTGTGATTTAAAAAAATAACATTTAAATAAGTGACATTGATTTTTTTTCTTTCAAATCTATAACACTGAATGCTGAAGGAAAAATAAATCAGTATAATCAAAGTTTGAGCAACACCTTGGTCTTTTAATTTCAAAACATACCTCTGGTATATTTGAAGATTTCATTTTGGTGTATTAGGAAAGTTTTGGTTATTTCAGTCATAAACAATCCATAGTTATCTTTTATTCTGTGTTTTTTACAATCATTATGATTTTGCAAGTAATTCCTTTATAAAGTAAGAAACAATATATAATTTTGTTTTCCTTTGTAGGGGAAAGAATGGTTTGGTGATGATGGCAAAATCTTAGCATTGCCTAATCCAGTTAAACAGTCTTCTACTAGGCCTCCAATATTCTCACTCGAAGAAGGCATTGCACCAGAACTTGAAACAGTGTATAGAAAGGTAAGCATATTTCATATATGTGATTGCTGAGACCCTATGTCCCAGTTCTTCTGCACCAGAAACCCTGGTGATCTGAAGGGTTTTGTGCTAAGAGCCATGACTATTGACTGTTTTTTGTGATTGCATATCTGTTCTTTAAATCAGTTCTACTTTATTAAGTATATATCTGTTTTTTCCATTAAAAATGCATACAAAAGGATGAAGAGTTTAGGTAGTGCTGATTGAACTAGTGAAGTGTCAGCCCATGACAAGCATCTTCAAGTCTATGAGTCACTAAGATCATTGTGAGGCTCTCTTGGATATTCGCATGCCAGAGTAGTTCCTATATTAGTGTGTATATAGAGTTTGCTCATGTAGACAGTGACTGATTTTGAGTTACGTAGCATCAATTCAGATATTTTGGGGAGGTAGTGGAGTTTTTTTCCTTGTTGTTTTTCATGTTTGTTTTGTTTTGTTTGCAGGGATTTTTGTCGTTGTTTTTTTTTCCAGTCACAGCGTACCTGCCCTGGCAAACAGCAGTTTCAATGTGCAATCAGTACAAATCAAAATAAGTTTAAAGTAAAACCATTCTGCAATCTTGAAGCAAGCTTTAATTGTTCTGCTTGTTAGAACTCTGTTGCCCTTTGGAAAAGCTGACTTTTAAGACTTTTAAATTGAGTGCTCATTTGGGACACACAAGTGTTTCTGACTGTTGTTGTGGATACAGATTTAAATGTGGCCCTTTAGTTGATGCTGGTGAGAAATATGCAATGCACAGGCTGCATCCAGTAGCACAGATCTGTGCAGGATGCTTCTGCAGGCAGGAAAAATCTACTGTTTAGATCATGTAAAGATAGGCCAAGAGAGCTCATGTTTCAGGGGCACTGTATTGACATGAACAGTGACATAGAAATATCTAAGTCACAGTGGTAAGACACTGAGCTTAAGGGTCCTTTATGGGCAGAAAAATAGTTAAAGCATAAGGAATTCAAAGTTGTCATTTTTTATGACACATTGTATCTTTTGATGAGAAACTGAATGTGGAAGGATCAAGTGGACTCAAGTGTGTTTCATGGCCATTTATATCAGTCCTATAAAAGAACTAAATAAGTCCTATGCAACAGCTAAATTTCCTTCCAAATCCCTCTTTTTCCTGTTCTCAGAAAGGGACTGCAACAAACACTACATAACAATCTTTTACAGCACCATAATACCTCTGGTGAATGTCTTCTGAAGTATCCTAATAAGGCAGCAGGAGTAGTCAGGCTGGAAGCAATGTTAATTCTCTTCTGATTTCAGTAAGTTGAGGATGTAAGCCATGGATGTCTTTTTGTTGCAGTGGATTGAAGCAGGCTTTTTAAGCTTTGTTGCTGAAAGCTTTCATTTGCCTCTGTTGGTCTGAATTCCCCTGATGTTTGAATGGGGAAGTAAGTAATATATTTCCTAATCTACACAATCTACAAGGAGAGCTCCTTATCTTCCTAATTTACAAGGAGAGCTGTTCTGTCAGAGCTGGACTCTATCCTAGAGCTCAGTTCTAAGAGGAAACAAAGCAGTATGAAACAAATGTGTCAAAAGAGAACTAGCAGGCTCTGCTTTTTCTAATCCAGTGTCATTCTCTTCATTGCTCAGCAAAACCTTCAGTATAGGAAGATGACTTCTTATTTCAGCCTCACGTGGGCTGACAAAAGAAAATCCTTGGAAGATACTGTTGTCAGAATCTGTAAATCCATTTTATTCTTTTTTTCTTTCAGGCAATAAAAATGACATCTACCAATCAGTATTTTGTTGGACCTGGAGATTTTCAGGGGCTGTTTCAATTGGATATTGACATTTCTGGACTGATATTCACCCATCATCCCTGTTTTAGCCGTGAGCATGTGTTAGCAGCTAAACTGGCTCAGTTATATGATCAGTATTTAGCAAGAAAACAGAAGAATCTTACCAAACTTCTCACAGACAAGGTAATTCTGTTCTGTCTTCATACTTTGTTGAGACAATGACATGACAGATTAAGGTAAAAGCTGAACTTGTCAGAAGTTAAAAACCTAAATATTTGACTGAGTTGCTGTGTGTTCAGTGCAGAATTGCATTTTTAATATTAAGAATTTCTTTGATCTTTGAATTTGAATTAACTCTGAAGTAAAAGGAATACAATAACATTTGCATAGTATTCCTTAGAGTATCCAAAATGTTTCCCAGTGAGTGACAGATTAGACATTACAGGATTGTGTACAGCAGCTCTGACAGGGAGGCAGCAAAAGACATTATTCAATGATGGAGGGAAGTTAGTGAAGTTTAGTTTCAATTATCAAATCAAAGTAAAAGGAAGCAGTTTAATTTCACCAGAATGAACAAAAGTAGAACCCATTTCCAGGTATGTATCTGTGACAGATGCTGTGTTTTAAATGCATACTGCTGCCATATTTACTGTGGGATTCTTGTGACATGGCAAAACCCAAGGCTAGATGTGGACTCCTCTGTTTCTGGCTCTGTTGCTGGCTTGCTGGGTGAGCTTGACAGGGCTGCTCATCCCCTGTGTACCACCACTCTTCCTCTATCTGTGCATTGGCATTAATAGCAGTGATCTTCTCTGGTGTAAGTGTGTACGTGATGTTAGACATTGTCAACACAATTTTGATGTCATCAGGGCACACAAGAACACTTGTCTGTCAAAAATTACTTGGATTATTAAGTACCTATACATTCAGATTTCCATAAACTAAAGGTCATTATTTTATACATTGAAGAACTATTACAAGGGAAAAATAAGCATTGTATACAAGCTCATTTTTATATTAGTGTAATGAGGGTCAGTAGGTAGGGTACAAGTATTTCTGAATACTTATATCAAGCATTAGGTTATACTTCTAATGATGGACACACATTTCATGTGGTATCTCAAAATAATGCCTTGGTATATTTTGTTTTGTTAGTGCTTTCGAAGGATTTGCCTTAGTGCTGTCTGAAACAGAACATTTGGGTTATCCACGTCTTCATTACAGGAACCTATAAAGCCATAGAATCATTAAGGTTGGAAAAGACCTCTAATACCATCAAGTTCAGCCATTAACCCAGCACTGCCACATCCATCACTAACCCCGAAGTGCCAGTCTACACATCTTTTAAATACCTTCAGGGATGGTGGATGTCCCTGCACAGCCTGTTCCAGTGCTGGACAAAACTTTCAGTGAAGAAATTTTTTTCCCCAAGATTCGATCTAACCTCCCTGGGACTTGAAGCCATTTCCTCCTGTCCTGTCACTTGTTACTTGACAGAAGAGACCAACATCTGTCTACAACCTCCTTTCAGGGATGTTTTAACCTGGAGATGCTTATGGGGGACCCTATTACTCTCTACAATTGCCTGAAAGAAGGCTGTAGCCACGTGGGGGTCAGTCTCTTATCCTAGGCAACCAGAGGCAAGTCAAGAGGATTGACTGGCCAGAAGCTGTGGCAGGGAAAGTTAAATTGTACATCAGGAGGAATTTCTTCACTGAAATGGTGATTAGATCCTGGAATGCACTGGCCAGGGAAGAAGTGGAGTCACCATCCCTGGAAGTGTTCAAGAAATGACTGGACATGGCACTTAGTGCTGTGGTTTAGTTTACTTCTGTGAGGTCTTTTTCAACCTTAACGATTCTGTGATTCTATTCTATGATTCTGGGATTTTCTAATCCACTAAGTATTACCTTTAGTAGCCCTTCCTAGTCCCAAGAAAGGCTTTTGTGAAAGTTGGGGGTTTTGCTGACTTGAGGTCTTCTTCCACTTACACCTTTGATTCCTGAGCTTTCAGAATGCTCCCTAGATCAGTCTTCCCCTTGATTAGATCTGTTGCAGTGATCAAAGTTAGTAAATCTCCCTCCTGTATCCAGGGATCCTAATTAAAATGTCATGCTGAAGAATCACCTCACAGACATGACAAAACCCTGTAAATGCAGAATCAGGATAGTTCAGGGTTTTCTGTCATTAGTAATTAGCTCTTTCCTTTCAAAGTGCAGTACACTGGATACCTTGTTAAGCCATCTGTTAATTGCTTTTTTTGTTTGTTCGTTCAAGCTGCATGCTTTGAGGAGTGCTGTGCAATACAGTATAGAAGGTGGTGGTGATGGTGTTCCTGTGTCTCAACAAAGCATACCTGAATACAAAATGGAAATCAGGTGAGTGTGAATTCATTAAAATGTTGGTTTTTAAAATTGTATTCCTTTATTCCTTTATGTGTTGGTACAGAATATGATTCATGTCAGATTTTTAAATTCTACTATACATAGCTCTAGAAGAATTTTGAGGTAAGTCTCACTGGTAAGTTGCCTAAAACATTATGAAGAAAATACAGTTTAAGCTGAAAATTTCATTCAAAAGTGGTCTAATTTGATAATGTTTATTAATTACTTAGTAGCTATTTACTGGTATGTTTTGTATAATTTAATTAAAATAAAGTTTCAGTAGACTTCAGCTGGATGCACAAAGCTTTTACAATGCAATAAGGAAATTTTTTGAACAGACAAAACCCCTAGTTTTTTCCATCCTCTTCCTCATTACACAAATGTTCTTGATTTCCTTCCCATTCTAAGGTATTTTGGCCACGTTTTTGCCAATGGGTTAATACAAATAAAGTGGTAGAATTTTGTTTTACAAGATTACAGTTATTGTTCTTGAGAAAAGCTGTGTAGTAAAAATATACTAGAGTTTTTGGCTCGGTAGTGACAGTTTGTATTATTTTTGGCAGATGGACAGTGATGAACTGTAAGCGTTAGCAGTACGATAAAAAAGAAGTTGTTTCGGATATCCATGCTGAACAGCCTTTTAACTAGTAGATAACAGAAGTCTGAAAGTTTTTCACAATCTAAGAGTAGGCAGTAATGTATTAATTTAAAGAAACAAAACTATAAAGTGATGTAATAGGTCACATGATAACACAATATGAAGAAGAAAAACTTTTTAAATAAAAATTCTACTTTCAGCCTTGAAATTTGCATCTGCTAAGCTAATGCATCCACTCCTCTTAAAAGAACATAAAGTAGTCTATGATTTATTATTTTATACTGAAGGAGAAGAATTCCTTCTGTTGAAAATGGAATAGCTTTTATCAGTATCTTATTAACATATCTGCTAGGGGCCAAGGAGCAGGAGGTGTGCAGTTACCATACTGTACCTCAGAGACAGGAGCTCTCACTAGGGAAAGCATGCGAATGGTAATGGGAAGATTCACTGTAGGAATGAGATTCTTGGGTTTTGGCAGCAACCCTGAGGCTTGCTTGATGGTGAACTCCAGTTAGAAAGAATCCTTCTTCTGTGTATCTGATGTGTTTTTCTATATCTTGAGTGCTTCAGTTTAGTTTCATGCTATTATGAATCTGGAGAAACTCAGCTGAAATCAGTGATAACAGTGTTACTTAAGTAACATGAGATGAGTTTGGCTAGTACTATTCTAGAGCTTTTCATATCTGTAACTCATTTGGCTACATCTCTGTTATTGGAAGCTCTTACACAATGAAGGTCAGATGGGCTCAGGAATTTTTGCTCTCATGGTATTCAGTACCACTTGACCATTGGACCACTTAAGCTGGTAGAATCATCTGACCTGCCTTGTCTCTCTTTTAACGTTGCATTTCCCTGATGGTCAATGCAGAACACTCATGAGAAGTCACAGATATGTAGCATGGAAAATAATCTAATTGTTTCCTCCACCCTGCAATAACATAACAGATGTATATGCTTTGCTTTCTGAAGATCAAAGTTGTAATTTTCCATTGGCTTGAGGAAGAAATGTATCTGAATATAGAAAACTTTTGCAGATTAGGAAATTCAGCCCTACTATCACTTCCTGAAGTAGGAAGCCAACATATGCTGTGGATTCTATGATTCAGGTTCTTGTGGGTAATGTATTGTAGCAGAGATGATTCTCTACTGAAAGGTCCTGCTTCCAAGTCCCATACATTAGATAAGTGTGATTACTGATCTGTATGTTCCTCATGCCTTTGTTTCATCTTCGAGTGTCATCTGGTAGACAAAAAAGAAAAAGTTGCTACATGGATAAGTAATATGTAAATTGCTAGCTAATGAAGTGGAGAAGTTACTCATGTTGCTTTCTGAAGTCTGCATTTCTTCTTTTTTTATTGTTTTCCTTAAATTGGCTTATGCTGTTAAATGATATATGATGTCTTTCTTCTCTCAGCTCTGTCTCTGTTTTCCACATTCTCTGAATATTACAAGTAGTAATGTGTTAGTTTACATTGGGTTTTTTTTAATCACAAACTTGATTTTGTACCAGGATAATAGTGAAAACAGCCTGTGCTTGTACTGTATGGACATTTACATTGGAAGTGTGTGACGGTCATTAAAAGTGCTAATGAATAGCTCTCTTACAAACAGATTAGAGGGTTGAAATGTGAAATACCAATTCTGAGATACAAAAAGGCTGTGTTAATTTTGTTTGTATTAAGAATCTTGTACGTCTGTCAAAGAACTTATTACATTACTTCATCTCTTCAGGTCCTTCTTACTGGAGCTAGAGGCATATGAAGTTTAAAACATCTTTTGTAATGTACACATGTAATGAGCATTACTTCATAGCAGCAGCGTAGGTTTCCTGGGCTGTTGTTTACATGAATTTACTTTAAAATGTTTTTAATTATGTACAGCTGTAATAAGCATTTCTGAAAACTGTGAGATCTCAAGAACCGTCTTAATTGAAGTCAGATTGTTCCAAATGAAAGAGACTGGAATATAGGAGGAAATCAAATCCTGAAATCTTCAAGTCTGGGTTTTATGTTCCTTGGATTTAAAACACTGCAGCCATCAATCAACCTGAAACGCCCATCACTTGGCTTTTGGTATCCCAAGTTTTCAATCTGTTCCACTGAGTGAGACAATTCTGATTGATCTTGTGCTATGTATGTATATTTCTAGACAAACCAGAAGACTTCGTGATGCTGAACAAGAAAAAGACAGAACATTGCTTAAGACCATTATCAAAGTTTGGAAACAAATTAAATCCCTCCGGGACTTTCAGAAGTTTACTAACACACCCATGAAACTTTATTTGAGGAAGTATGTCTTGATAACACTTTTTGTACTTTATTTGATAGCAGTGGAGTTATAATAAGATCAGTTAATTTGAAAACGTAGAATTTTGATATGCGGAAGTAGGAGTTTGAGCAGTGCTGGCACTTTGAGCCTGCCACTATTCCTTTTGAGTTTGGGGAAGAGGGAAGGTGGAAATAAGTGATTACTGTAGCAGAAAGGAATTTCTACAGACTAATGAGTAAAAAAAAATACTATCTGGAATTAATATAATTGTCTGCTATCAACACTTAAGAGTATCTATGCTAGTCTTTTTAAATAAAACACACTTTTGATATGATGAAATTAATTCATGGAGAAGTAGAATTCTATTATATGTTACAGACTTAATTGTAACCCTTATGCAATTTTATGTAACATGCTGGTAATTGTTGTTTTAAAGGGAAGAGGTTGATCAGAAATCAGATGAAAAAGCATATGAAGCAGAAATTCAGGCTGAGATAAAGGAATTGCTAGAAGAATGTATGGAAGAATATGAAAAGAAAATGGAGGAGTATAAAACTGAGCTACATGACTGGAAATCCTGGAAGAAGACACAGGTTTGTTTAAATCATTCAATTTCACAAAAAAAAAAATTACTAGTAAATGTATCAAAAATTTCTCCTTCTAATACAGAAAAAAATTGAGTTATGTATATATTTTATTTCCAGATACATTCTATCTACTTAGAATTTGTTAGTAAGGTAGTTGTTAATTAAAAAATTAGAATGTATTAGGTTTTTGTGAGGCATTGTTTTTCTGCTACTGATTTTCAGCACTTCAATTCTTTCTTTCAGTTTGGTAATTTTGCAGCATTCCTGTTAAATACATTTCTTTCTTGCAAAGAAAAAACATGGATGAATTTTGTGCCTGTGAGTGACGAAGCAGAATAATTAAGGGAGTTTCTAATGAACTAGCAGTTGATATAATCTCATGCAAATAATATGTTTGAGAATGTCTCACTATGTTTAGCAATGTCTGACTGAAAGATTTCATTAATATTCTAGCTTTTCACCTCTGAAAAGCTTTATTGCTAACAATCTGTGCTGTAGTTAAGGTCTCAGTTGTGCTTCAAAGGGATATTGAGAAGGATAGGTGGTACAGCAACACACTGCAACCAGATGGTCTTTGAACTCGACTGTGGCAAAATCAGGTTTGCTTTCATAGTTTGGTCACAGTATACTGGATTCCTCAGGGTAATGGTGATTATACTTTAATATAGTTATTGTCTAGCTTGGAACACTCTGGATTTTTGGATACCAAAGAAAAATAAAGCTTAAGAAAATGCTTCAAATACAGTTTTCAAGAATCTAGTATGTCTGCTGATAGTTTTATGGAGAGTTCTTTCATGTACATGCAGCCTCTGTGAAAGGCATTTAAAATATTTGAGAGGGAGCCAATATGCAGGAATTGGAAATTTCTGTTAATGAAATACAAGTGGGCACATGACTCATTAGCATCATGTCAGTTCACTTGTAGGATAAGATGAATAAGTGTAAACCTTGAAATGAAGGCAGGTAGTCATGAACATTGATCCTAATGCAAACTGTTCATCCACCAGTTATGCCGTCACAACTACCATTGTGGCATCTTTTTATTGTGCTAGTCACAAACTATCTTGAGACTGAGAGGCTTGTGGTTCTTTCCTTTTAGAATGCAATTACCTTTCTTTTGTACCCAAAAGTGCTTTATTTTATTTTACTCAAAGTATTTTTAACTTAATCACTCCTGTTGGTTTCTTACTAGTACAGATCACATGAATCAAACACATTAGAGCTAAATACATTTAATTATTGAGACTAAATACATTTAAAAGCAAATACAAGAGCAAGGAGGATAACATAAAATACAGCAAAGAAAGAATATTTTTTTTAAGAAAAATATGTGAACAAGTTGTTTGGCTTACTACTTATTAATGAGCAGAATCTGTTTGCTCTCCTTCCTCTTCTTTCACTTATGATATGTTGTGAAGTGGCTTGGTGCTTCCAATCAAGCTGTATTTCCTAGTAAGCTAGAAGTCTGTGGAAAGAAGAACTGTTTTGCTGTTTAAAGCTGGGAATGCACAGAAACACTGGAATTCTGCAGTTTAGGAGATGCTGACAGGCATGTGTTGTTCTGTTTGTTTATTCTTATTTGGCATGAGGAAGGGAAAGGATCATTCTGCTCATGCTAAAGATACTGCTAAGCCAAAACCACTTGTGCTCCAGAGTTTGTGGCACATGTGCATTTGTTTTGTCAGTGTATGTGCAGACAGGGCATCTCAAACAATTGTCTACTGGCTGAGTAACCTTCCTTCAGTCCTAACAGAATGTACGTGGTAGCTCAGGCAAGTAGAATGCAGCATCTAGCCAGAATGTTCAAAGAAACATGCTGATTTTGAAAGTTGGTAGAGAAGATTAAGTAAATGTTTTGCTTGGAGTACATTATGATTTCGAAGCATATGAATGGAATGTGTTGCTGAATTCTGAAACCGATGCAGTCCTTTACAACGACAAATATCTTTTATGTGTTTATGTGTAATACTAAAATTATACTGTCATTTTACTGTACATACACCATCTGTGTTTAGCACTTGTGATTCAAGAGAACAAAAGAAAAAATTGCAGAGATTGAAACACATTCAGAAAAAGCATTATTGTTTTTATATGCAGAAGTCCAAGAAGAAAAAGAAAAAAGATACTCATGTAGATGAAGAATCAGAAGATCCTGATTTTGGTGAGGAACGTATAAAACCCATCCCACCTAGAATGGCCAATAGCCTGGAAATAGAGCAGCAGGTTAGAGAAAAAGCTGACAACTGCAGAAGGAAACCTGGAGAGCCTATTCTAGTTCCTGAGCTGACCCTCTCAGGAATCATAACTCCAACTGAGCAATGTCCTCGGTAAGATAAATGTTGGCCAGCAAATTACCTTGTTTGTGATTTTCTATAATTTATTAATTGCTTGTTTATACAGCTTCAGATGCATTAGCTCTCCATTCTGTTAAGCCTAGTGATGAAACCTCTGCTTTTTAAGGTGATATAACTTAATTCATTTTCAAGTCATATACAACCTTGTACATAGTGCACTTCAAAATGCATGTGTGCACAATCCCTTTGAACCCTCTGATATTCCTTGAGCATCTGCACAGAACAGGGTGCAGATACAAAGAAGCTGGTTTCACTGTGGAGTCTGGGTTGCTGCTGGCAGTACCACTCTCGCTAGCTAGTCCTTTACACAAGGTCTGTGCTGTAGTCAACAAAGGGTAAAGAAAGAAATTGTGTACTAAACCAGAGATTGCACTGTGGAAAAAAGAAATAAATGTACTTTTTTCTGTTACTTTCCACATTTGCACACACAATTTAACATGCATCTGCTGTATTTCAATAATTTAAATACTGCTTTGTTTTGTACTTAGTTCACAAATAGCCTCATCAGGGAATGCTGCTTGGCTGTTGTACTCCCAATGACTGAAAACTTCAAATTTTTAACTCAATTTAATATAATTTTTCTGCTTTGGAGGAAAGGAGTGGAAGAGAATTTTTCTTTTCCTAGATAACTTCTTTTATATGGAGTTAGCTTTTGTGGGTCCAGAATTTGACTTGATCATTTAAAAATCATTTTATATTCACAAGAATATAAAACACCTGTTAAGTAAGAGTTCTAAAGTCATTCCTGTATAGTGACATTTTTGGAGGAATGCCATCTATTTTTAGGTGGGTTCTGTCTCCCCGTGAGAAATCAGATTTTCATTAAAAATAAATAATTAAAATGTTATTAAAATGATATGATAGCTTGTTTGACATATTTACAGAGCAGAAGTTTTGCGACGAGAAGATGTGAAGAAACGCTCAGCATTTATTAAAGTCCTTTTCAACTCCAAAGAAGTGTCAAGGACTGTTACCCGACCAATAAGTTCCGATTTTAGAGTTCACTTTGGACAGATTTTCAATTTACAAATAATCAATTGGCCAGAGAGTTTGAAACTACAGGTAGATGTTGATTTATTGCAATAACTTTTAAAAGATTATATAAAATGTAATTACTCCTGCAATGCTTGTGTTTTGCTCTATGATAGTGTCATAAAGACTGAAAAATATGTGAAAGACCTTTAGTAAATCATCACTCTTACACTCCTTCCTTGTTTCTCCAGGCTTTAACTTTTAACTGTGTTGCTATGTTTTTGATGCTTATGCTTTCTAGAAATACATAGAAAAAAGCTGTAGTTTGGATGGGAGAAATTAAATAATTGGGACTTGTGATTAAATATGCTAGTGAATCGGCCTTTTGATTTTGGAAAAACTGATTGGTGTTGCAGATCAAATTACTTAACATGAACTTCTTCAAACATTATTTTCCACATAATAAAACCCTCATAATGTTTACTGGAGGGTAATAAGAAAAAAAAAATATTTCTAGTAATGTCCATAACTGCACTTGACTTGATCAGCAGTGCGGTTAAATCAAGGTACTACCACCCCCATTCCAAGTATGAATTAAGGAATGGTTCACATGAATACTTTTCAGAGTTAACATGAAATATATTTAGAGGAAAGAGGATCAGGATCCTATTTCTCCCTTTAGAAGACTCCTCTGGTTAGGTAGAACTGGTAGTTCAGGGAAAGATGTAAAAACCCTTTGTCTGCTTATTTATTTAGCACATAAATTGAAAGGAGAAGGAATACCATTTTCCTGGATTAAAAACATTTGAATGGAGAAACCACTCACATCACTCTGAGCCTGCAGCTGGCTAGGAAAGAGAGAAGCAACCTGCAGTACTGCCGGAATGGGGACTGTGTGCCATACCCTGCCTTTCATGTTAAGGGAGAAATAGTCAGGCAGAATCCCTGTAGAATCTTCAGCTGATCCAAGTGAATGTCACAAGCAGTTGCATATTGTACAGTGATGCTCTTTAAAGCCTGGAGTTTGTCATATTTGTCTCAGGTGCATTAGAAAAGTGAAGAAGATAGATTTGTAGGAAGAATTCACATCAAGTAAGCTGCTGATAGCTGAAATGCCTGCTAGTTGGATATTTTAGAAAGTGAATTAATACAATTGCCTTAAATTATTTATTCATGCTTAAGCCATAGTAAAACCTTTTCTCTAAATACCCTGCAATAAGTTTTCAACTTCTCAAGAATGCATATGTAAATTTTTTTCTTCTGTCCCCCATTATATTTTTTTCTAGATTTATGAAACAACCGGTATGAGCAGTACCACCTTGTTAGCTGAAGTGTTCTTACCTGTTCCTGAGACTGCAGTTCTGACAGGCACTGCTCCTCTGGAAGAAATAGAGTTCAGCAGCGATCAGCGTGTGATGTTGGATCACGAAGGAGTTGGGAGTGGTAAGGACTCTTGTTTTCCTTAGCTCAGTGTTTCTCATTTTGCTGGAACCATGTAGCAGTAAGAGGCTGGAGTGGGTTTCAGAGTAAATCTTGCTGAGAGCTTTCACAGCTTCTGTAATTGATAATAGTCATGATTCTTATTATTGAAGTTTGCTGCGGAATTTTTGTCTCTTACTAATTTTAAGCTCTGCATAATAAAAATATGTCTGTTTATTATTTGTCTTGTTGTATTAGTGGAGTTTTACTAGCTATAGATGATGTTTGGGATTTTTTGAGCATTTGAGTAATCAGGCCTCTGACACTGCAGAGCAAGCAGATATCAATCATTATAGCTCCAGTGATTTTAATGTTTTAAACACAGAAAAACTGTCTATAGAAGTGTATATGCAGAGTAATTTTTTGTACTCCTATTTGCTTTGTTGACAGCCTGCACACACCTTTTCCCTGGGGCTTTAGGCTAAAGATAAAACAAGGGAGAGATAGGAAAAGGGGAAACAAGAAGAATACATAGTAGCATATGGAACTTGCAAGTGTGTGTAATGAATTTGAACAGCATTGTGAGATGACTGACTTGCATAAATTTGCCATTTATAAATACAGATAAAGCTAGAGCAGAATAGATAAAAAATGAGGAGGAAAAAAATAGGGTAAAATATCATTGCAGTAAATATGTGTGTAAATGTCACTGACTATGATGACCATTTGTACAATTGTGTGCCAAAAGCATTAGGACTGACTGTTCAATTATACATAATTCTTTTGACTCTGAATTTCTGTTTTGTTAATAACAGATAATAACAGTTAATATGATGAATCTGGAAACTACCAGAAATATTAAATGGTGTGCATCTATGGAGGAAAAAAATGAGCCTTTGGCATAGCCTTTCCTTCCAGCTCAAATGGAAAGCCTTTCTGTAGTTGTAATGGAATCTTTCACCCATTATTGTAGAACAGAGTTCTTCCCCACAGCACACAGCAGAATCATTGTTTCACATTAACCTTTTTATATAAAGGCACAGATTATTTGATTATTCGTTTTCTGGAAGTATTTTTAAAAATATTAAGATAGTGTGTTTGAATGTATAAATATACTACTTTGGATTTTTCCCCTGGATAGGTGTGTCCTTTTCATTTGAAGCTGATGGTAGCAACAAAATGACTTTCATGACCTCTGGGAAAGTATCCAGTAGTGTCTCTTGGGCAGTTGGAGAAAAAGGAATCCCCTTAATTCCTCCAGTATCTCAGCAAAACACAGGCATTCCAAGGTAATAAGATACAAATTTCCAGTGATTCGTGGGAAACTGATTGAACTAGTATTTAAAAAAAATATTTCGTAATCAAGACTTTTCATAATCTTTTTCCTTAAATTTAGATTTTCTACTTTGTGCTGTAACCCTCTGCAGATACCTTAGGGTACATATTTTTGGTAAATGTATTTTAGTTAGAAATTTTACATTTTAGCATATTATTTCTAGACAATTCAAGCTGATTAATTCAATTTTATGATTTTTCTAATTGAGAGTGAATATATTGTCAAGGAACCTTCCTGTAATTATTTTGCTGGGAGCAGAAACTCCAGTTGTTTCTTATCTTAAGTGCATTTGGAGAAGCTATATCTAATTTGCCCTGAGGCTGCAAGTTGGTTATTGTAGATTATTTGTCCATTCTGTTGCTTTTATTTAATTCCATAAAGTCAGATAGATGATACATAAAGGCTTCTTTTGTAACATCCTTAGGTACCTTCACTATAAACCCTTAAAAGTTTTCCCATAGTTATTAATACTGAGCAACTATGAATACTTCTTCCAGCTGATTCATTTGTCAGGTTTTTATTTATTTAGAAGCTAGACATTAGCTTGCAAATCATTCTGTTACTATTGTTAACCAAGGTGCAGCCATTCAAGCACTTTGCTGGTCAACGTATCAGTACTCTACTGAGTTTAGTGAGAGTAGAATAGATGAGATTGAAATGTAAAGATGGATTCCCAACAGCTAACTTTAACTCTTGAGACTAATCACTGTAATAAATGGAGAACCGAAGAATTTCAGAAGGAAGTTTTCTGTGAAAAACTCTTCTTTGAAACACCTTGTGGAGATGAACGGCTCTCTGTGACTTTCCATTGTCTGTTGGGAAGGTCAGAGACAGGATTTTCATGACTAATGTTAGCTTTTGCTGCCCATGAGCTTTTTAGCACAATTGTGATTCAGTTGGCATTTGTTCAAGACTGATGCCTAAAGATAAACTTGATGTTCCTGCTTTATCTGCTGTTCCAATAACTGCTGGATATTTGGCTAATTCTAACCAAGCACAAGATTTAAAGTTTCCTTGAAAATACTCAAGTAAGTAGAGGTCAAAGACTGAAACTAGCACCCCTAACATGAGAAGGGGCAACATCCACTCCAGTGGTATTTGGCTAATAAATAACACACATATCTTGGTGCATTGGCCTTATGTGTCAAGGTTTGAGTGTCAGTGGGCTTTCAGATGTGGCTTCTGAAGATGCCAGATGGCAAGAAGGGCAGTGTACAAATGGCCTCCAGACTACCTACCATACTCCCTTGCCTACTGTGAATACAGCAAAGTGAGTGGGAGCACCCAGAGGATAAAGACTTGGGACTTGTAGTTACAAGGAGGATCATAAGCAGTGCTGCATCACAAGAGAGAAGGCTGCGAGGGTTTCCCAAGCTCAGGCAGTGTCCTCTCCAGCCAGCATGCAGTCTGGACATGGCAGGCAGAGCAGAGTGCTGGCAGCAGTCCCAGACATGATGAGGGGATGATTCAGGCCCTGGGGTCTATGCAGAAACAGCAAGGAGGGGGCAGAGACAAGGACTGAAATGCAGGCTGAAAGCACCATCCAGGAGGACAGGTCAAAGACAGGAGCTAAGATACAACACAAGTAAGGACTGTATGTCTGAGAAGTTCTTTGTCAAAACTTCTATGTTACCTTTCAGTGTGAGGCAATTTATCTTCTTACTTGCAGCAATGTGGAATAGCATAGGTATATCAGGAAGGTATCAAAAAGCACCTTATTACCTGTATAAAAGTTGTCTTCCATCAGTTCCTTCGTATTTCCCATTTCCTTTGCTTTGCAATTGATCATTCCCTCAGTTCCATAGCTACAACTAAGAACTGTCAACTTACTATTCAGATTGTGGGGAGCTTTTGGCGTTTTTCTAATACTGTTTTAAGTACTTTTTTTAAATATTGCTAAATCAAATGTGTTTTAGGTATAAGTTCTGTCAATTCTGTCTTTTTAGTGCTTTAAAAAATATTGATGCTATTGCATCCATTGGCACATCAGGCTTAACTGATATGAAGAAACTAGCTAAGTGGGCAGCTGAAGCAAAACTTGATCCAAATGACCCAAACAATGCAGCTCTGATGCAGCTGATCATGGTAAGTGTTGTTTTCAGAGCTGAAGGGCTACTGGAGCTATGGAACTCCTAGTCACCAAAACCTCCCCAGGCAATCTGCATGCATGCCAGGGAGGTAGCAGCATTTGAATTTGTGATGGACATACTTGTGTGAATGTTAAGAAGCAAAATATCTACTAAAAATATGATTAATGCATTTAGTAGTAGGTTTTTTACACATTAATGAATATGATTTATTAATCCATTCCATAGTGGCAAAAAATAGGTGTAAGGGAATGCACATACAGATCAGTTAATAAATTAAAAACAAAATATGGATTTTGAGTTTGTTGTTTTGTTAAAATGCAAGGGAATTTCCAGTGTACTTGTGTGGTACTCAATAAGAAACTGCTCATTAATGAGGATTGCACAGAGATCTCGGGTGTTGTAGAGGCTTCAGCTTTTTTAAACAACAAATTGAGGAGCTATTTACATAGCTGTTTGATTTACATGGCTGTTTATTTACATAGCTGTTTAATTTACATAGCTATTTACAAAGCTGAAGTTCTGTAAATGGATCTCCTTTACTGTACAGTTTCCTAGGTTACTCTGATATGTTACAGTTTTCATAGTCTCTCATCTTTTGTTTATGATACAAGGAAATAGAATTTTATTATAATCTGTAATGTGTAATCTCATTTGCTTTGCTCAGTAAAACACTACTATAAATTACCTGGTGTTTCAGTCTGTGTGAGCCATCCTTATTGCTTGTGCTTAAAATGAACATCCTTGCAATATGCACGTAAAATTTATTATAACTATTTTATAGATATTTGTCACTTTGTATGTAAAAGTTAATATTTTTGTTACTAATTTAGATTACTACAAGTGGAGAGGCACATGTTCCTGATTTCTTCAGATTGGAACAGTTGCAGCAAGAATTTAATTTTGTTTCTGATGAGGAGTTTAATAGATCAAAGAGATTCCGACTCTTGCAGCTCAGAAATGAGGAGGTGGCAGAGTTCCGAAACTATAAGCAAGTCCCTTTACATGAACGAGAAATCAGTGAGAAAATCTTCCAGGTAGAATGTTATCTGAAATACTTATTTTCTAGTTTAAATGCTGATAATATTTGATTTGCAGTTAAGCCAAGCGGTTCTTTAAAGAATGCAAAGCTGTGCTGACATGAAAAAAACAAGAATTTTATTCCTTCAGTCTTTTCTATTATTATTTTCATCTAATTAAACTAGCTCCCGTCTAAGGCAATATTTCCACAGCCATACTTCATTAAGAGTTAAATAAAACAGAAAAACTGCTGTAGACAAAAATGTTATAAGTTATTAGTTTTCGTTAAAGTTGAGATATTTTTTTAAAAAGTGATTTTAGATATAAAAAGGTAATTCAGAGATTATTCAGGCTTAGGGCTTTTGAGCCCTTTTTGGGGGGGGACTGTTAGAAGCAATGACTCTAAGAATTAACAACTTTTTTTGTTTTATTAGAGCCTGTGTTACAGATACATCTGTTTTAGTACATTTCTCCAATTAGCTTACTTTGTCCTTGCCTGCCTGTTAATTATCTTGTTGAAATGCAATGTGTGCATTTTTTTTTATTTGGGTTATACTACAGTTATTTTTATCTCAACTCTGTTATTAGTTTTAAGTCATGCATTTTTTTGTTCTTAGCAATTCATGTAGCTAAGGAGCATTTTAGTGGGTTCATTGGCTTAGGAGGATCAGAGTCACCTCAGATTCTGGCAAATGCTGTTTCATCCCTACTTCTTCTGACATAGATTTATTTGAAATTTTTTTTTCCTTTCTATTGGATGATACATTCTTTTAAAAATATTTATTAATTCAGACATATCTATCCCTTTGCAATAAATATTATTATTTTTTGAATTTTAGGTTAGTTTTGTATCTTTTATATAAAGATGTACCACATGTTTGCTGTACCTTTCTAAACCAGTTCATTTTATGACTATTTTCATTCATTTTATGTTAGCATTCAAAATTTGAAAGCCATAGTTTAAGAATTATTTCGATAGAGTGTTGTTGTTGGTTTTTTTCCATTAAGGATGAATTGGATAAACCTATGATTGCCCATTCCAAGTTTATATTATATGCTGTGATCTTCAAAATTTAAGTTTCAAGTGATAATGTTCCTAGTTGATTTACTAGCAATTTGGCAAAAAGGTTTGGAAGTTTGTAGAATCATGGAAATACTATTTGGAAAATATTCTCTGGAGATCATCTGGTCCTGCTTTCTACTGAAGTGGTGGTACTGTTGCCAGCACTAGATGAGCTCAGCTGTTTATTTGTCTAGCCAAGTCTTGAAAACCTCTAAATGGGAGACTCCACTGCCTTTTTGGATAACCTGTTCCAGTGCTTTGCTATCCTTCCAGAGATTGTTCAAAAAAAAAAGAAAAAAAAAGTCATGTCCAACCTGAGCCTTCCAGGTTGTGTTTAGTGGCTGCTTTCCCTTGTACTGTCTGGAACAAGAGAGATGATTTTGGCACCCTGCCCTTCGTAACTGCCCCTCAAAGAGTTGTGGGCAGATACTGCATTGCTCATTAATCTCTTCCTCACCAGACTGATGAATTTGAACACCTTGCCCAGTGCAAGAAAGACTCTGAAATATTGGAGTAAGTCCAGTAGGGAGCTACCAGAATATGTGCAGTGCTGAAGCACATGATCTACAAGGAGAGGCAGAAAGGACTAAGGTTGTTTTTGCCTAAGCAGGCAAGGCTTGAGGGGTTTTCTTACTGCATCCTTCAGGTACCCAGTGGTGCAGAGGAAACAGGGAGACTCATCTTAGAGTTGAGATGATGATAGACACAAGTTACTCCCAGAGGCATTGCAGTTAAATATAATGAAAACATTTTTCACAAAGAACATGTTCAAGTTCTTGAACGCATTGTCCATCAAGTTTATAAAATTGCCATCTCTGGAGATACTGGAAATTCGACTGTCCAAGGCCCTGAGCATTCTGACTGGAGTTGTTCTGACTCTCAGAGTTCAGATCAGATGACCACCAGAAGTCTCTTCAAGTCTACATTATTCTAAGATTCTGACCTCTTCTTGTAGACCTCCTCTAGGCCTCTTGCTGTCTTAGTCGCCCTTCAGTGGATCCCATCCAGTGTCTCCACATGCCTCTTGAACTGACAGCTGAAAACTGGCTGCAGTATTTCAGGTATGCCCCCTCAAGTGTCAGGCTGCAGAGGCTGGTAGTTTCCCTTTGTCTGTAGGACATGCTGATCCTTACGTATCCTGTGGTTTGCCTTTTGCCAAAAGAACATGTCACTGGTTGTCATTAAACCACACTTACTTCAATATGGCTGTTATTCTTCTGGTTGCTTTTCAGTCTGTGCCAGTGCATGAAATTATTCCACCCTCAATACAGAATTTTCCCTTTTTTAAATTGAGGCTTCAGTTGTCATAATTTTAAGTCATAAAGAGCCCTCTGAACTATGGTTCAGTCACTCATATTAACCACTCTTCCTAATCAAGTATCCTTGGCTAAATTGCTGTTAGTACATTTAGTTTCCTCATCCAGGTCACTTGTGAAGAAACCGAATATCATCAATCCCAGGGACACTTTGCTTTTTACAGGACACTAACTGGATGTTGAGCTGTTTGTCCTTACTCATAGAGCTCAGACCTGAAGATTAATTTTTACTGAGTACTTTTACATAAGTAGCTGTGGTTCTGAAGCCAGTGTGAATCTCAGATCCTGGGAGATCCTCTTGACTTGTAAGCTCTGATTTTTGCTTGAAAGCTGAGTGTTAGCTCTAGCCTTTTCTTAATGTATGAGACACTTTCCTAAACTTGTAAATAGAAGTTGCATCTCTAAGTAGAGCTATCACTGTAGTCCATCTATCTCTCACAGCCCTGAGAGATATCCCATTAACATACTTCTCCCTAAGAACCAAGTGCAGTTCTACTCACTGAGTTTTACACCCTATGAAAAGTAATTACTAATTATTTGAAAAAGTACTTACTAGTATTAAAACACAGTTCAGATTTCAGACCATCTTCCAAGAATCTTGCATCATTTCTGCTTGTAAAGGAATCTTCCTGTTAAAGCTGCAATAAGTGAAGCCACTTCCAGTTCAAATGGAATTTTAGTTTATAGCAGCAGGTCAAAGTTCAGCTTTAAAAGAGGAGAGAGAAATTGTCAAGTTATTCATTGTAATTTAAATTACATGAATCTTGTAACTGAATTGTATTCTTGTTTCTATTCATGAAAGTTTAGCATATATTGTATACACTAGCATTAAAAATAGTTTTACAAACTTCTCACATCTGCTGTAGTTTACTGCGGTCCATACATTATTATTAATGAAATACTTAACATTTTTTCTTATATGTGATAAAGCATTGAATGTATATTGAAGCACAAACTGTAATAAATATCTTTAGGACTATGAGAAGAGAGTGCAAGAGAGGGATGTGATTGACAGCAAAAATTACCTAGATGCACATAGAGCAGTTGTTGCCAGCTATCTACAGAAGGTAAGATGCTAAATATGTGGTTCACCATATTCCTGTAGGCCATATGTTGCTTCTGTACATGGATGCTTTATTTCCATGAATACTAAAATCTGATTCATCAGATTCATCTCTAAACGTGACCTACAGACATCTTTAAAATTCCAAGTTAGGCCTGAAACTAATGTAATTGAACAAATGGAGGTCTGTGTTATTTAATGCTATTGAGAATGATGCACTATACAAAATGACAAGCCATCCTGGATATTTCTGTCAGTTCTGAAAATTCTTCTTTGCTTCAGTGCCCCAGAGATTTGTGCTGTTGAGTCCCAAGAATTCAGTGATTTCCCTCCTCCCTGTTTTCCTTGTTGTGAGCTGTCATGCTAAGAGCTTAATTATCTCCATGAAAGTGGCCCTAATCACTTCTAAAAATCATTTAATGTAATACACAGCATCTTGTCCTGCAGCCTAAGGCAGAGGGCGTATCTTCATTTACCTTCATTGTGGTGTTAGAGTAACTCTTCCCCTTATATTGATTTAATTACTTTTTCTAGTTTTCATTATATTAAGATGACATTCTCTTTAATCCTTAGGGAAAAGAAGGAAAATATTCATCATCTAACCAAGAAAAGTTTACAATTTCAGACTGGCAAAAAAGCAAGCGTGAAACATGGCTACCAGTTTCTTACCAGTTGTGTAAATATCAAAAAGTGTATCAAATCCTTGCCTGCCAGCAAAACATGAAATATGATGATAAGGATGAATTAAAGTAGGACAAAACAAATTATTGGTTAGAAAGAATGCTTCATGAAAGAAGCATAGAGAAAAAAGTCTAGAAAGAAAGAGAAAGAAAAAGAAAATCTTCCAGGCAAGTGCCAAAGTCCATATTCAATATGATAGTATAAAAAATTATTTTTGACAAAGCTGTCATGTCTGTGTCAGCCCCATAAGTTTTGCATGGCATTGAACATATGGGTTTTGCAGAACACAGAATAGTAATGGAGTAGTACAGAAGAGCATACATTATAGTACCTTTGTTTACCTCTTTCTTAGATTAAATACAAGTAGCCTTTTTTAAAACAGTACTTGGATACTTTACACTTCTGTAAATTGTCAGATGGGCTAGAAAATTAGATTTCTTGTATCAGAACTGAAATTCAATTCACTCTGAAATGTGATCTTTATATGTGTATCGCTTCTGATGTACTAGCACAGAATATAAAGCCACTACTAGCATTAGTGCTAGAAAAAAATGACAAAATATTCTTTCAGTCTGCTTTCACATAGTTGTTAGGAGATGAGGGAAGACTTTCATCTCTGTGCTTCACTCTATGACCTCAGCAAAGATATGTAAGGAACTAAGAATTTTAAACATTTATTTGAAATTTGTAATAGAGGCTTCACCAGTTCTGTAGTTCAAAGTATTTCTTTTGATCCTCATAACTGGTACCATAAAGATTTCTCTACAGCCTTTTCTGCAACTTCATTTAGATGTGGAAAATAGATGTCATTTGTTTTCATAATTGTTTCTGATGGTGAGCTGTAAGCAGATAAAGACATAATTTTTTGATTGTATGTTTTCATATATTCTTCTATCAATCTAGCCAGTATGTTTCTAGAGAAGCATTGTATTGGTAAAATGAACTGCTCTTACATTCTAAAGAAATAGCTGGTGGAAAGAAATTTTTCTTTCAACTGTGACCCTTGTAAAATTGGAAAAAATGAAGAACATGTATGTGGATGTTTTGTTTGTGTTTAATAATCAGAATGCATATATTGGCAGTGGGTTTGGATTAGAAATGAATTTTTGTTCCTTCTCCCTCCCCATTCACAGGTTCGAGAATCAGTAATCAACCGTTTCCTCATAGCAAAACACCATTTCATTCACTCTGACCTTGTCAATGAAGAGGAGATTCCAGGCCTGGGGTAAGAGAGCTATCTTTATTTGTTCCAAATAAAAAAAAATGTAAAGTCACCTGCTTTTTTAATTTCTATTTTATAAAGTGTGTTGATGTCACTGACTGATGTGACTTTGTGTTTAGTATAACAGATAAACTTCCAGTCACTGTGTACACCTCTGCCAGTACAGTGCATTGATAAAAAAAGTGTAATAAAAACTTTTTAAGATAAAGTCTGGTTTTGACAGAAATAATGTGACAACATGTAAATAAGGTATAACAGGATATGATGCATTTCTGATGAGCTGAGTATAGTCCAGCTGGTGGACTATGGATTGAATCTTTCCAATTTTCAGGCAAGTATCAGAGATAGTAACACTATTACTGACTGATTCTGTAGGTGATGCCTACTTAGAGTCAGTGCCTATGCCCTGTAAATAATGTGCAATCAATTTTTAACTGTAATTTACTTTGTTTTATTTCCTATATATTTCTCATGCTGATGCTGAATGTTGTCATATGCTGTTTATGTTCAGAAAAGATACTGAGTTTGGAAATTACTGCTTTTCTCTTCTAAGATTATTGTTTCTTTTACTACTTGAGCGCTTTCTTTGGATTTTTGTTTCAAATCCCATACCTGTTGATTTTAACATATATCAGTCATCAGAGTGTAGATGGCTCTTAGTGTTGCTTACTAAAATCTGTGTAAGTAAACAAGTTGCAAAACTTGTTTATTTTCTTTCCTGTAGAAGTTGTTTCTGTTCACTCTCAACATAACACCCTTATACAGTCAAAGTGTTTTTCAACCAGCTGTAGAAATCTAAACAGTCCCATCTGCTGGAGACACAGAGACTTGCTCTCTTACAAAAGACTTCATGCTTGGTTTTAGTTGATGTTTTCACATCAAAGTAGAAAAAAATCTGAACAAGACTACAATTAGCTTTTTTGTTTAAAATAAAATGCTTCATTTATATTTTCTCATCATGAATCCTAATTCATATTATATTCTATTTGCAGAGATTTATGGCTACTGAATTTAAAATACACCGTGGCTTATTTAATATTCACTTAGTGAGATATTTCAGTAACTCATGACTTTGTGTTATTTTAACAGTAATTACTGTGGGGCTTTATTACATAGAAGTAAGAAATGACATTAGCTTCAAATGCCATCAGTTTTTAAATGTGTTTTTTGAATGTCTGCAGTTGATATCAATGATGTAAACATTACATACATCTGCATAAATGAAACACACGTCTTTATTTTATTGTTTTCCTGCTTTTCTTTTTTTCCTTTGGTTCTGCTTCGCCTTGGGTTATAAGTTCTGAGGGTCCAGGGTATGTTGTGGTGTATTGATTCTTCTTCCTCTCTGTAGCCTATTGTTCAGTGTACCTTGCTGTGTAGATAGATATTTTGCCTTTTCCATACACTGGCTATCATCATCTGTTAGATCCCTTATTTATAGCACTGTAGTTTTGAAGTAGTTTAATTACACTGAAGCTGTGTAATTGTCTTTTTTGCACCTTACATATTTTTTGGGGAAAAAAACCCCAAACAACAAAACTCTTTTGCAATTCCTGAAATATAAGACAGAACTGGATTAGTGCAGTACTAAACTATTGCAACATTTTGACATTTCAGAGAGTTTTGTTTGGCACTGGCAGGAGGAAATATTTCCTTTTTGTGTTAGTGCATAGTTTTCATGTGGGTCATGATAACACTAGAATGCTGGATTCTATGCAAAACTGACTAAATACCTGGTTTATGATTATTAGCATTTTGGGACTTGGCCTCTTTAAACTGGCAGAGCCAAAACGACCATTAAGGCCAAGAAGAAAAGAAAGGAAGAAGGTCACAGCACAGAATTTATCAGATGGAGACATAAAACTGTTAGTGAACATCATCAGAGCCTATGATATTCCAGTGAGAAAACAAGTGATGAGGTATGTTTAAAAGCTTGTTTCCAGTGCAGATTCATTTTCTGGCTTCTGCTGTTTTGAGGACAGATGAAGCAACAGATGTTACAATTCAGCTATGTGTGTTGTTTTGATTCTCATGATAAAAACATACATATATACATTTATCTTTTTACAAATGATGATGTTTTGTAAGTTTGTAGATTAATACAATAATTTTTCAGTAGCTGTGAAATTCAAGACATGTTTTACCAGAAACTGTCAGAGATCAGTTACAGCTTTGACAGCATTATAACTCTGGTAATACCAGATGAATTATCCCTTAAGGAAGCCTCTTGATAATACTCAGGGAAATTTTAATTCATAATATCTTAATTAAATACCAAAAACAAATATTAAAAAATCCAGTTCTTCACTGTCGGATACTCTATTTGTCTCCTGAGTGTAGCATGTTGATCTCCTTGATGAACCATTTAAGTTAATAGACTGAGCCTAATGTGGCTCTTATTTTAAAGGTGACCTTTACACTCAGGCACATCAAGACAATGCCTGCACTGTGTGATGGTGTGTCATGTAGAGACACTGAACAGTCTGATTCGGCTCCAGAAGCAGTGTATTAATGCAGTGTTCTCTCTCTTTCTCTCTCCCAAAATTAATACACCTTGCATTTAACTCAGAGGTATTTCCAAGCTGGTCAGTTACAGAATTTAGCATTGTTAGCGGTTCTTTCTCTTACTGTATTAGAGGTTCTGTTGCACTCTGTAAATAAATTGATACTGAGAAAAGCAATTCATTGACAGGAAAAAGAAGATGAAAAATTCAATTCATTATCAGAATTACAAAAATAATTAAAACCCCATCCAGTCTTTTTGCATTATATGGTATCTTATTTTGAGCTGATTTATATGTGAATTGTTACTATTTTATGGTCTATAATGTGGTCTTATCACAAAAAAAAAGTTATGTGGAAGTGCCGTAAAAATAAATGTTTTAACATATATTGTCTTCACTTATGAGTTGACAAGTCTGTGATCTTTGTATGAATTCTTTTTTGCCATAGAGGCCTTTCCTGAATACCATGAGATCTACACTGTTCATGAATTCTGCAGGAATTCAACTACTTGAACTTAAAAATCTTGTAGCTCAAAGAGATTGTGTGGGGTATGCCAAAAAAAAAAAAAAAAAAAAAAAAAAAAGTCTGCAGTTGATAAACCTTTGCGAAAAGAGAGCCTCCAGGCACCAAGTACTCTTTTGCAATGAGGCTTATAAGAAGTATAAACTCAATACTCCTGTCTGGCATTTTATTTGTTTTATTTGATCTAATAAATATCTTCCCAAGGTTAAAATTGTAACAAAAAGAATCAGGAGTATTTCCAGAATTCTGTATGGCTAATAGACAATGTGAGGGATTCATATTTTGTAATGAATTCTCTGTCTTCCCTGATTGTTGTTGTCTATTTCCTTTTGTAGCAAACTTCAACAGCCATCGAAATCTTCAAGGTCCTTTAACGAGATGTTTGCAGCCTCTCCATCAGCTCAGAGCCCGCCTAACAGCCCAGATTGGGCATTCAGCCAGGTATGTTACAAAATTGGCACTTTCTGTGAAGCTGTGAGCATTTTCCACAGACAGTAGCATTCACCCTCAGAAAGATACCTTATTGGAAAGGTTGCCTTGCCCACTCCTTTATCTCCAGAAGGAGAGTAAAGCTGCAAAAGGTTCAGAGAAGGAGATCAGATACACAGACTGGCTTCTGCCCAGTGAAAAATGGTGGGACTTTGAGCCAGAACACCCATAACTGTGAGCAGAGGAGGAGAAGTATGGTAGAAAGGTGCAAAATCACAAGTCAAAGACACTGGATAAGGATTGACTATTTTCTGGCACTGTAAGTACAAATGTGAGTGATGGGCAAATGAAGCTGGTAGGAGTTAGGTTCAAAACAAACCTTCAAAAGAAGATTGTGATTCTTTATTCAGCAGTTGGTTGGTGCCCAGAGAAGTTGCTTACATTATTGTGGATGAAAGAGGTTGGTTTGTGCTGAAGTGAGTATTGGACAAGTATGTGAAGAGTGATCCATTGGGAGTGACTTAATAGAAAAATCATTACAGACTTAGGAAAGTCTTTCATCTGAAAATGTTTGAAGTCTGGAAGAGTAATAGGAGAAAATACCACCTATGCCTGCTCAGTTCTTACTTTCCTGTGTGTGTTGTTTGCTGGCTGTTTTCACAGGCTGCACTTTGGGTCCAGTACACTTTTAGTCTAAATCAGCACAGCCATTCTTATGGCTGACACTGAAATTACAATTGCTTGCTAATTAAAACTAAATTCAGCATCCTTCTGAATGAAAATTAAAGACCTTCAGGGTTTTTACTGGTTTCCTTGTGATTTTCCTTCAAAATTACAGCTGTTTGAAATGTAGAAAAGCTTCTTCCATATGCATTTGAATGTTAAATAAGGCATTTTTAATCACATTAGGGGTTTCTTTTGTCTAGATGAAGTTGCTTATCTGTAAAGGAGCCAGTTTCAGGGACAACTGGGATTGTAGCTGTAGGCTTCTTGGATTACAGATAAGAGGATATAAGTGCACTTTTTTCCAGTGGTGTCTGGATCACATGTTCTATTTCAGTTACTTTCCTTGATTAGATAGCCTGTAGCTTTTCCACTCCCAGAAGAAAATGCGGTTTTGCCACTGTATATAAATAAGTCAAGTATTTTGAATACACATAAACTTTTGGACATGCTAGTGTGTAAAATATTTTTAAAAGCTTCATAAATGTTTAGAAACAATGAAGTGCAATATTTAAAGTGTATTAAAATTATATCTGGGCTGCACCAGCCTGGTTGCCACAACGTATGTTTCTCTAAATGCATGAAATGTGTAGTTTAATATGCTCTGAGTTTCCACAGAGGTCTGTTTCCTTTGTTTTGATATCTATTTATAGGTTTTGGTTCGTCCTTTTGTAGAAGTTTCTTTTCAGCGAACAGTCTGCCGGACAACAACAGCAGAGGGTCCAAGCCCCTGCTGGAATGAGGAGCTTGAGCTTCCATTTAGGTATGGCAAAATGAAACCAAATTATTTCTGCATAATAATAATTTATTTTGAACGTGAAAATTTATCCTCATTTTCCTGTACTGTTCAAATCACCTTTTTGATTTATTTAACCTCTTCAGAGCTCCTAATGGTGACTACAGCACCCACAGTTTGCAGTCAGTAAAAGATGAAGTCTTCATTAATGTTTTTGATGAAGTACTTCATGATGCTGTAGAGGTGAGTTCATAATTGAAGGACAGTGTACACTAGAGAACACGGTGAGCTTTTTGAAGTTGTCAGAACAAGACTTTTCCATGTAATAACTTCCCCCATCCTGTGCCTCTCTTTTCTCTGTTTTGTCATTCCTTATGATTCTATATCTCGTCAATACTGCAAGGTTATCAGAGGGAGCAATCTTTACAGTGTTAACCTTTGTACAAATTCAACTTGTACCACATAAAATGCTGCTAGAGTTGAACACATGTATGTAATATGTTTTACTGGTACTTAATGAAGTTGAAGATCCTAAAATTAAGAGGCATCATGAATTGTAATCTGAATTCTGTTCTTTACCTTAATCAGAGCTTTTTACTTCATTCCAGATGAGTGATCCCAGTTCTTGTATTTTTTGCTAACTATCTTGTTATGCTTTGTCTCATCTTGTTTTACAAGCTCTTTGGTGAAATAATAATAATAAAAAAAAAAAGCCCAAACCATGTATTGGTTGTTTATAGTAATTTTTTTGAATGAGACAAGAATTGCAAGTACTAGTAACAAGAAATTTTTGTAAGCTCTCAGTGTTGGCATAACTCCTTCCCCTGTTGAATCCAGTGGAAGCTTTCCTAGTCAATTCAGCAGACACAAAAATAGCAGCACTCAACATTCTTGAAAACATAATCCAGAAATAAATAATGCAGACACTTCACTGGGAACAGAATTCTGTCCTCAAAACTGAAATGATACTTGATGAATCAGAAGGAAGAAAGCTACACACTTGAAACTTGGATGTCTTGCCAGAGGATTTTTTTTTTAATAATTATAGGCTGATCATAAAAGATTTGGAAAACTGATAGGCAGTACACATGAAAACAGTTTTTGCATTTCACAGGGTTTACTTAGATTTTCCTACAATTTTAACTTCAAAAGACTTTTCTAAACGCTAATAAAATATTTCATTAGTAAGACCAGAGCTTCATTTACTTTGTCTAAGAAGAGTGTTGTGGACTCCTTGTCCAAGTTTTAATTTCTCCATCACAGGTTATACAGGACTTAAACCCTAAAGTGCAAGCACATTTTATCATGGACTGTGGTGCTCTTACATGTTTTCAGCATCTGGTGTGCTTGAAAGGTGTGCAGAATAATTACTGCTGCACAAGTAATGGAGCTGATACTTACAGAAAATTAGTAACAGAATTTTTATTAATGCATTGATTCAGTTGTTGATTGAATTAAAAGAAATGAAGCTGTCTTACAAAGCGTTGTGTTGGGCAACTTTTTAATAGGATGATCGTGAAAGAGGAAGTGGAATCCACACTCGTATTGAGAGACACTGGCTGGGATGTGTTAAGATTCCATTTACTACCATATATTTTCAAACAAGGGTAAGTGATTTTATTTGAAGTAAAATACAGAACTGAGAATGGAAAAGGGCTGGAAATGGAATGTCAGATTTAATTATGTTCTTTGTAATTGTTAGTTTTTTTAAATGGAATTGTTTGAAGATGTCTTTGAAACCACTGGGATTTTTTTGACAGATCTGGTGAGTATTTCCCAGTAAGTTAAAGGTTTTGAAGGGAGAAGAAAAAATATACTCAACAGTGACAATGCAGCCTGACTTCCTTCAGTAGCAATGTTAAAAGCACAGATTTTTTAGGTGGTTTTCTCAGTGGCTTTTGAGGACTGTGGTATTGCACAGCCTAGATAGATGAACGAGGAATAAAATCACCTAGATATGTGAGGAAATTTGAACTTTTTTTTCACACTTTCCATGAATCACAAGGTTTTGATATTTGCTTCTCCCAACCACTTCTTTCTTCCATTTCTAGAACTTTTCAAGAGAAGCTTTCTTCCTGAAATAGCAACAGTTAGTCATGAGAGTAGTAGTAAAACATGCACTTCTTCAGAGGAAATTTTTTTTTTTGTCCAGCCCATCATCCTGGACTTAATTTAAGGAAACTACTTCTTTCCATTCTACTACATTTAACTACTTATTCCCTATCATACTGTAATACTTCTTCTGCATGGAAGTTGCTCTTTTGTGTAGATCAAATAATCTGATCACAAAAGTCAGGATCTTCATGAAGTAATAAACTGACACATCAGTTGGATTCCTAATGATACATTCATTTGCTATTCTGTGGCCACATGGGGCACTTTTCAGAACCTTAAGGACTTCAAGGCATACTCTGAGCCTCCCAGATTCTTTGGGTGGAGGGAAAGTGTATAGGAGTCTCATTTAATTTGAGGGCAGTGCTTGGTGATCAAAGTGGTTTTCCTGGGTTGTCTCCAAAGTGTAACAGAATGTAATTGTCATGGGATTCAGGAAAGCATGGGATACTTTTCATTGCTGAGAAACTTTGGACAGTGTATGTCTAACCAGGTTTAGTCCACTTGTTTCTGCTAGATCATTAATAAATAATACGTGCTCTTCAACTTGGGAGGTTAATCAGTTCATTTATCTCTTTGAGACATGTGGTGCCCTGTAGCATGAAGCTTACGCTGATTTTAAAGATGTAAGTAGTAAGAAGATCTGACCTTCTTTTCATGGGTCTTTGTCCATCCTGTGCAGAAAATGTCACATAATGTGATCATCATTGCTATTGCATGATAACATGATCCAATGCCCATTTTTAGGGAATTGTTCCATGTTGTATGAATGAAATCCACCTGAGAAGTGTATCTGCTCACAGAGAGACCTAATGGGCAGACTTGACATTTTAACAGACTGCTTACCAGTACAGCCACCATCCAGATTTAAGGATTTCCTATACTGATGTCAACTCAACTTCTTGGTCTTTCTGCTGTAGAACCAGAGTAGCTCCAGAATTCCTGCCAGATTCACTTCTGAGTCTCTTTGAGGAGGTGTTGGAGTTTGTGATTGCCTAAGCAGAGTGCGAGTGCTTGTACAGATCTTCCCAGCAGTAGAGATTCTTTGCATTTGAGCAGGATTCTATATGGAATTTGAAAAAGCCTGATCAGCACAGTGGTTATATCAAGGTGCATCTAGCAACTAAATTTCAGTAGCAAACGAAGCATTTCATCATCCTGTTCTAATATACTGGAGCAGAAATTTTGAGTGATATATTTAGTTTTCTCCTCATCAAAACTTAATTTTGTTCTTAAATGTTTGATGAGCCATGCTAGTGAGTCATCTGTTCATTGAAGATACCCTTTCTGGTGGCAGTTGCCTCAGTTGTGTCCAAATCAGGAGCTTACTGTTTTTGCTTTTCTTTTAAAGCTGGGTACTTCAGTATTGAAACCTGCCCAAGCAAGTGGGCATCTCTTGTCTCACCCAGCCCTTCAGAAAGACTTTATTCTCTGTTTTTGGAAGCTGGGGGAGCTGCCAAGGGCTGGTGGGTCTGGCAGAGCACTTCCATACAGAAGCTGGATAGAAGGGCCCAGTTCTAGTTCCACCCAAGAAGCATCAGTAGGCTGTGCATGGAAGAGGGTCCATCTCTGAGATGCTGGAGCATCCTTCCCACATCACTATAGGCAAGGGCCTGTTGGTCTGCTGCTGCCTGGAGAAGCTTAGTCGTGCAACCTGTATTTTGCCATTTTTTCATTTTTCCAGATAAACAGCATGTAGAGTTTGTGTTTGAAAGAAAAGTAGTGAAAGGCCAGCACTCTTCTTGCTCTGTGAACTAGTGTGTATGATTTCCATTTCATTAAATATTAGTGTTCTTAATATGCAAAAGAGGCTGAAATCGAGTTGTGATTAATATATTTAACAATGAGATAGCTCGTGTTTTCCCCACAGTTAATCAACATAAATGTCATACTCTCTGATTTTATTATTTTGTAACTTTAACAATCAAAAGAAGAAAATATGCAGACACAAGTAGCAAATTTATGTGAGAAGGAACTTTTGCTTTTAATGAGAAGTATTTCTCTGTATCTGTTGTAGATTGATGGTACATTTAAGGTGAATATTCCTCCAGTCCTCCTTGGCTACAGCAAAGAAAAGAACGTGGGCGTGGAGAGAGGTTACGATTCCGTGCGAAATCTGAGTGAGGGCTCATATATAACATTGTTTATTACCATTGAACCACAGCTCATCCCCGGAGAGTCTGTCAGAGAGAAGGTAACTAATCACTAATTCATCATACTCTTGCTCTTTGTTTCCAGTGGTGCAGTTCTTGAGATGCATATTAATAGCTCTCCTTACTATACCAAAGGACATGAATGCAAGTACAGAAGGACATTCATACAAATTTGGAGTGGTTTATTTTAAATTTCTTATCTTAGTTCAATTTAATTAGATGCACCATTAAGTGAGATGTGCACTTAATGCATGAGATACCTTTGCCCAGGTATCTAATTTTAGTCCTAAGAGAAAGCAAATTGGCATTCCTGGCTGTGAGCATGTAGGTTTTTTTGTAAACAAAAAAGCATTCATGGGAGTATTCGTGAACAGTGGACAAAAAGGAGGTGGCAGGTGCAAAGAGTATTTTCTTGCTTCTGTTCTTACATTGTTCAAATGAGCATTTTTTATTTATGGCTTCATGCATGCCTTGAGATCCTGAAGATCATAATTCCTAAACAGCAGCTGCTATTTTTTTCAGTTTTATTAGTAAGCCAGAAGTGCCTTAGACTAACAACAATAGTCATTACAATTCTTTGCTGCAACTCTCCAGCTGCAACACATACACCTATTACAGAAAGAGTTTGGCATATTATGGAAAAAAAAAACCTAAATAATTTGCCATACTTTCTTCCTATTCCTGACCTGCAGTTAATTTGAAATACTTGTGTAGTGTTTTAGGATGCTATGCATAATTTTAGTTTAATTTTCTGATACCTTTTTTGTTTCTTTACTTATTTTTCCTCTCTTTCCTGCTGTCCTTCCTGAACCTGTATTAGATGAATGAAATGCTTAAGAAGGTACAATATTAATAAATCAGTTGAGATACTCCTGTTGTTCCCAGTTTAAGATTTAGCTTGGGTTTGTGCCATTCAGCAACCTTTTTGCAGTTTGTGTTACTTGACTGTGACATAGTAATTGTTTATTTGCCAGTAATATTTGCAGTAAATTGCTACCTTTAAGTTTACAACATGCCAGAGGCTCTGCTTTCTGCTCTTAATTATGGTTGAGAAGAATCACCATTGTGTGCCTTCTCTTCTAACTTGGAGGTGTAGCTGCAGGGCAGTGCCCAGCTGTTCCACCTCAGTTTAAGAAGAGTAACAAATGAAAGTGGCTTATTTTAAACAAAAATATTACAAAGGATGAACTTTAATTCTCAGCACCACTAGAAGTATACAAGGAATTCTAAATAGATAATTTTGACCAATCTTAATACCTTTAAAAGATGACATCTTGGGTAACATCATTAAATAATTGTCATTGTGATATAATTAATATGTGCTTTTGAGTCCTACATTTGCTTCTGAAAAATCCCATTTAAAATGTGGAAATTTTAGACACATCTGAATTACAAGGATTCATCTAAAAATCACTTGAACCTTCTCTGCAAATATGTTGGCATTGAGCAGTGTCGTTGCAGTATTATTTATATAAAAATCATTAGGATTTTATGCTTAATGTCAGTTGTGGTTTTAATGGAGTGCTGTGAGAATAGCACATAGGATTAGTACCTAACCATAATTGTTTACTTTTGACTTAATATGTCATGTTACATCCTCATGCTCCCAAGGTTACTTGGCCATAACTTTCACTACATTTTTAGGTGCTTTAATAAAACCAGCTTATATGTATAGATCATTATGGCCATTCATAAGTAAATGCAAATTACCTGATTTTCCATTGCTTTGACCTTCCTTTTATGTCTGTAAGCAAAATTTTATACTACAAGGCAAGTTCAAAGTGCTATTAGAAAAGAATTTAGCACTCTTTTTATTGTCCTCTAAATGGTGAAATATAGCCAAATATAGTAAAGACTTAAGTCCAAACTATAAGTAAAACTGGTTTTGTATAAATTCTCCTGTCTTTTGAAGTTTGATACCCAAGAAGATGAGAAACTGCTCCAGGCAGCAGAAAAATATGAAGCTGAATGTACATCAAAGTTTCCAAGCCGCCAGTGCCTAACAACTGTAATTGACCTTGATGGAAAAACAGTGTTTGTTACCAGATACATCAAACCTCTGAATCCACCACAGGAGCTTCTTGATGCTGTCCCAGATAGATCTCAAACAGCAGCAGTAAGTACTTAGAAAAGATAGTGAAGTCTCTGGGATACAGATTTCAAGATGTTTGTTTGTTTGCCTATGCACATGCACATAAGCAAATCTCAGCTTTGTGTCTCTGCTGTACAGCTACACCTTTTGCAAAGGAGAAACTACAGATCCAAATAAAAGTAGTAATGACTATGAATGACTACGTGTAATACACAGTCCAACTATAATGATACTGTAAAATAATATTTGTTTTTTTCTGAGGAAAAAAAATAAGTGTATTAATGAGTATTGTCCTTTAAAAGACAAATAATTATGCCAAGCCTCCAAGGCAGTAAATCATATCAGTCTTTGCTAGCTGCTACTGTACTGAGGTTACTCAGTGTTTTGTCACTGAGTGGAAAGAGCAATATTCTTCACATCTGGTATAATAACACTAGAGCATTTTGAATTAAAAGGGGTGACCTGCTCTGTTTTGTTTTCTTGCAGGAACTGGTGGCTCGATATGTTGCTTTGATTCCTTTTTTGCCAGACAGTGTGTCATTTGCTGGAATTTGTGATTTATGGAGTACATCAGATGTAAGCAGTGTATTAAAAAGAAGTTCTTTACCCTCTTGAATGTGACAGAACATCCTAGTGGCTGTGATTTTGGAGGGAGATTGTACTAGATTAGCTCTTGAGGTCCCTTCAGACCTAAATTATTCTGTGATTCTGTTATTGTGAGGAATATTTTTCTTTGAGACATTTATTTTAAAGATTGAAAGAAGTTGCTTATTCTGATCTGACACAAAAATTTTATCTTTGATAGGTTGTAATAAGCTAAGAATATGTTAGGGCTTCCAAACATCTCCCATTTTGTCTCAGTTATAAACCAGTCCATAATGTCATAGACATGCACAAGTGAAGGGATGCTGACTGATGGAGACTTTACAACTACACTTAAAATGGATCATTGTCATTCCAAGGTACTACATTGCATGTAGTGTAAGCAATAATGGGATATTTAGTCTTCTGTCACACAATCCTGTCATTTAGAGAATAACAGCAGACATTGTTTATCATAGATGAAGTTTTTTATCAACTCAGAACTTTAATGGAAAATAGTCTTTCTAAAAAAGACAAAGACCCTGGTTGTTGTGATAAGATCTCCGATCTCATGTTTTGTCACACCATTCACTCTTCATCCTGTGTGTTGAAGCAGTGACCAATAAACAGTAAAGACCAGTTGCAGAGATCTGAGAGGACTCCTTGCTTCAGATCTGTTAAGAAACATTATCAAATATTCTAAGTTGATAACTGCCTAGAAAAACCTTTTTTTATTTTAATGCCTCAATTAGCAATTTCTTTATCTTCTGGCGGGAGATGAGGAAGAACACGCCGTGCTCTTGTGTAATTATTTTCTCGGTATGGGGAAAAAAGCCTGGCTTATCATTGGAAATGCCATTCCTGAGGTAAGAGGATTCTTTCATTTGGCCTAAGTATTAACTTCTTTTTTGTGAAGTCTTTGGCCCTCAACAATGGATAGTTGTTTCTTGCTGGGGTGTTTTTCCAGGATATTATCTAAAGATTAGTGCTGGGAACTGATTCTTTTCAGAGAAGTAAATGAAAATTGAAAGCATATCTTACTATATGCCTGGGATTTTTTTCCTGGACCTCTGTTTCCATGCTGAAACTGGTAGTAGTTGTCATCAAAATATAGTACCAAGTATCTGTAACCCTTGATTTGACTTTAGTTTGTATAAATGGTGTATCCAGGACAAATTGATGGAGATGGTCCCTTCACAGCATCTCAGTCATGGATACACAGACTCTGACCAAGTTTGTGTGGGGTAGGAAGTAATAGGACAGAGGTAATAGGAGAGGGCTAGGGGCATGCCAGGGGTTCTTAGTGGTCACACACATCTGCTGATTCTCTCTCTGGCTGATGGCAGAGCTGCAATAGTAAAGATAGACTGGTTCAGGCTGGACAAGGCTCTCTCTCTCTGCCCACTGTAATGCAGGCAGGTGCGGCATCTGCTCTGCCTTGGGCTGCTGGGAGCCACTGTGGCAGCAGCTGGGCTCAGATTGGCCCAGAACTGAAACACTGAGCTTGTTTTGCTGCTTGGGAGATGCCTTTGTTCTCAGGGAAGCACTCAGATTTCATAATCAATATTGGACTTCTCAAAAAGGTGGTAACTATTTATAATGCAAATTTCTGCATACATATGAAAGGTTTGTTTGGTAAAAAATTCTGTCTAAGCTAGTCTCTTAAGCACATTCTGAGATACTGCAGTGACTGGAACAGGTACTCAGATACATTCCTTCCCCTCAAAATCTGATGGAGATGCTAGTCACTAATAAAGTGTTTTGTAAGGAGGGAATTTATTCCAGGTATTTCAAGATACCTGGAAAATATAAGGGATGACAAGAACATAGGAGAGCAGTTTAGGGATTCCTGACAGAGAATATAAAGAGAGCTGGGAAATTCCTTACATGCCTGAGAGGGGAGGCTGATGGCTGAGACACAGAGTGTGCTGCCTAGATGGGAGTCCTTCAGCTCAGAGGCTGCCCATGGATGAGAGCTGTGGCAGTAGCCAAGCAGGATGTGTTGATACTGAAGTGGCATCTGGTAAACATTCCTGTATGTGGAATTTCACATCAGTTTGTAGCTGAGACAGGAGCTTTCAGACTGTATATGTTAGGAATGGCTTGGAGCTCTGCATGTCTGACATTTCTCTACCACATTAATATATAAGTAATGTAACTGTAATGAACCTGTAAATTCTTCCAAGCAGTTTGCTCTAAAAAGCACTATCCACCTCAATAGTAAAAACTTTGTATTACAAAGAATACAAAGCGTACTGTCCTTGTAGCCAGTTTTCAAACATCTTTCTCATACTTTTTTTTTTTTTTTCCTTCCTAGGGACCAACTGCATATGTATTAACTTTGGAACAAAGTCAGTATGTAATTTGGAATCCCAGTACTGGATGTTTTTATGGGCAGTATGATACTTTCTGCCCCTTACAAAATGTGTACTGTCTGATCAGCTGTGATAATGTAAGTGTGCCCAGTCTTGTCACATTTCTAAACACGTAAGAGTTAATAACTTGATTCTTTTTTTTGGCATCATTTGTTCATCGTTGTAAATATGTTTAGGCTGTCATTTATTAGAAATACCATTAAATCTTAAGTAGGTTTTTCAGCTACTTTAAATAAGAAAGATTTTTTTAAATCAGCATTTAGGTAGGTCAAGAAATCTGTTAATGTAATTCACTGAGTTTTACTTACATGTTTTCCAGAGTGGATACGGCCTAAGATTACAACTGCTTAGGTGAGGAGTAGTCATTCCTCAAAGATAATAGTTTGCAGGTGAAATGTGACTGAAAAATGAGAAAAAAAGTAAAAAGGAGTCACTTGAGTTGCCCATGTGACACTAGGCACAACATGGTTCAATGTGCACAACACAGAGCTGGCACCTCAGGGCACAAAAACAATACTGATTTTCTGTTTGGCATCAAGTCCTCCCATTTATTTGAAAACACACAAGTAATACTAGTGCATGTTCATAATGTATTATTCATTGTGTGGCTGTAAACTCTCTGAGATGGTGGGGCAAGAGAGGAGAAATTGTAGAGCTGGGCAGCTCTGGGTGTGTGAAGGAGCAGCCACAGACTGGGAGCTGAGCCTGTGCTGGGAGGCTCGGAAACCCTGGGAACTGTCCTGCCAGCAGCATTCCCTGACTTGGTTGGAAGCCAGACTTCCCACGTTCTGAGGACACATACAGGGGCATGATAACGAGGTAGAAAGATGTGTGAAAGTCTGAAAATGAGAAAATAGAAGGCAAACTTAAAAAAAGAACCCTAGGGTTTATTTGAATGGAAACTGGAAGTTGAGTTTAAAAGTTTGCTCCTCAGTTTTTTGGAATGCCATGCATTATGAGTTTTGTTATTTAATCTTCTATATTCTAGTCTAAACACAGACTCTAGATGAGAATTTAAGATTCTAAAGCACATTTATTTTAAAAGTGTCACTTGTTTCACTGAAAGCATTTTGGGGAATGATAGAGTTGTTTGGTTTGGTAGGCTTTTTGTAAGCAGTACTAAACCTACAGTTAAGAAAAATGTAACTCAGTTGTTAATTGCTGGCAGAAGCAACTAAGGACTTACTTGAGCACTGACTTGAACTGCAGAACACAACATCATCTTTCAAGGCACCTAATTCCAGTCTCAGTGAGACCGACCAGTCTCAGCCAGGAGGGCCACACCACCTCACATCCAGCTGGGGCAGAACCACTGTCCTAGAAGGCTCTACACACAACCTCAGTTACAAAGGGTCACACACATTTACATACTAAGTGGTGGTACATTTTGCAGCCTTAGAAATAGTTATTTAAACGTTGTTTGAACAAGAATCCTACAATGCCTGCATGCACCAGACTAGGTGCAGAAGCCAAAATAAATGTCTGTAAAGAAGGAGAGTGCAAGACATGGGTTCCACTTGCTGACAAAATGTGCACAGAAGCTGACTTGTGTGTCTGCAGTCTTTGCTTGTATTCTGCAAGGTACACTTAAAAAAGCATTAGTGTTGGGGTGCAGCAGCTACCAGACATCACAGCCACAGTACTGGGGTGGGCTCTTGGAAGACTTTAATCAGAATTCAGAAAGAATTGCGCAGCAGTCCAGAGGGGTGGAAATGCGGCCCAGAACAGCAGAAAAAATTGCTACAGGAGGTTAACATTACATAGTATTTTATTGCTATGTAAGTGGAATGTGTTCCATAGGTGTTGATTATATGCTGAAAGCTAAACCAAATTTGCTTTCCTGCAGATTTGGTTTAATATGCAAGAATATGATTCCCCAGGAAGGATATATTTTGATATCAGCAAACCAAAACATTGGAAGCCTTTCTTTTCAAGAAGTTTGCCATTCCCTGGTCTCCGCAGCATTCAGGTATTGATGTATCTACTGCCAACTTCAAAAGAGGGATTGAGACATCACAGACTTGGTATAAAGAAGCACATAATAAGTTCTTTGGACTTCTTTGGTGAAGTATATTTATGTAATAGCACTGGTTTTTAAAAAGATTTCCTAGTTACTCCTTTAAAAAATGAAAGCAGGAATACTGAAAAAAAGTTGATTTTATACAGAATTAATTTTTGCCCTCTAAGATGTCAGAGCAACTATTAACGCAAACATATCTAAAGTAGTAGCTCAGTATTATAAAGAAAAAGTCTCATGGCTCGCTTTTGTCTCATGGCTAAGAAGGCATTTTTTTCAAGCTTTATGAACATCACTAGTAAAAAGCCTGAAATTTCTGTACAGTTATGAATGGTGTAAGCAGTTGAAATTTACTGGGGGAAAAAAACCCTAGAATTACACACAAATACCTAGTTAATTTTTTATCATGTCTCTGTTAAATAGATTCTTTTTGCATAATTGTAAACTTCTGTGAGTATCATCAAGGCAGAAACTCCTGGAGTTACGCTGTTATATGTTTAGAAGAGATTGTTGCATGTTTTAATATTTATTTATTTATCACTAGCCTGAAGAACTAACTTACGAGCGTTCGGATAAGGCTGCTGCACTGGAACTGCAGAGCAGGTAATGCTACCTCCAGAACAAGTGCCATCAGTGCTAATACCAGAGCATTCCTAGGTATTCATGCCTAGGTCCTAAAAATCTGCTTTCAATGCCAGGAGAATGGCCTAAAAAATCAGAAGCTATTGTTTCAGGGCTTTTTAAAATTCTCTTTCTTCAACAGAGATTGCCAGATAGAAAGAGCTAATAAGTCATTGCTTTATCATTTCACAAAGAACAAAATGCTGTGGGGGGATGAGAGGAGAGGGTGTAAACTAAAAGGCGTTGTAAGCCCATGGCTTTCCATGCAGACACTGACAATGCAGACATTACTGCACAACTATGTTGGCTTTTCTGCACTTTTAGTGAGCAGTAAGTTTAACTGAGGTCGTGTGTGGTTCTCAGAAGCTGTACTGTCTGCCAAGGGAGATCAATTCGGATGTCCAATACTAGAATTGTAATAATCAGTCTATCTGATTGCAGGATTGAAAAAATATTAAAGGATAAGATTATGGAATGGAGACCAACACGCCCAACACGTTGGAACAGATACTGCACCTCCACCCTCCGTAACTTTTTGCCGCTGCTGGAACAAAATCAAGGCAAAGATGTAGAAGATGACCATCAGGCAGAGCTGCAAAAACAGCTGGGAGATTACAAGGTACACTTGTGAACATAAATGGCTTGTGCATAGAAGCAAGAAGTTAAATCCCTAGGGTTTAGTATCACCACTCTATGGTATAGAAGAGTGTCCGAGGCTAGTTATTTCTTCTACTACCAAAATTCACAAGAGATTTTATACCAAAGAGAAACCATTATAATATTCATAGAGTGAAGGAGTGATGTCATTTGTAATGTTGAAGATAAAACAACAATGCACCCAATTAACTTTATATTCTTATGTTCAGCAGAAACATGTATTGCTGCACAACAGCCACTACTCCAGTACATCAACACCAGTGCAGTCTCCCAGCACCAGCTGCTATGGGGCAGATTGGTGCAGCAGCTCTCAGGGTCAAGTAGGAATCTGCTGCTGGTGCTGAGTAGTGCTACACAGAGTCGACTTACAGGTGCAGGAGCCCACACAACATGCTTTTCTTCAGTTTTCTAGTCTTTGCTACACTCTGTAAACACAGAACAAAATTGACTGATGTGTTCACTGCAGCCACTGGTGTGCCTGTGCATTATTCCTCCAGGCTGTTGGAAGGGCCTTCTGCTTTCCACATGGAACACCAGTGACAGTACTGGCAGCTCTGGCCAGCTCCAAAATGAGTTGAGGTTTCAGTTCCTGCTGAGCAGGAGACAATTGCTCAAATCCCAAGCCAGGAGAACAGAGTGATTTAAAACCAGATGCAATAAGAAAAAAGCAATGAAGCTCTACTATATGTGTTCATTAATATAACTTTATTCTAGTAAATTCTAAAGAACTATGGCAGAAGCTTGCCTGGAGTATGAGAAAAAGGGAGTTACTATCAAAATACAAACATAGGTTCTTCTATTGCATCACCTCAGGCTGGCAATAGAGAAGATAATTTGTTTTACTCAGCGTGTAATTTTTTTTAACTATGTATTTATTCAGGTGCCTTCATTTTTTTCTTCTTATGTTTTCTTTTCTTTCTTTTTCCAGGTCTCTGGATTTCCTATTCATATGCCATATTCTGAAGTGAGACCTTTAATAGAAGCTGTGCACAGCACAAGAGTTCACACCATTGATGTTTCCAATGTTGAATTTGCTCTGGCTGTGTATATTCATGCTTATCCCCAAAATGTTCTCTCTATATGGATTTATGTTGCTTCACTTGTGCGAAATAGGTAATGTAGAGCAGTCTGAATACTGCAAAAAATTTGCTTATATAGGTGTAAATATATTATGTCTCTCACTGCTGAACTATTCCAAGTATTTTAAAAATCAAATGACAACATGATTTTTAGTAGCTTTATTTGCCCTAATACTAATTACTGCTAAGGAAGAGACTGACAGCATAAATTTCCAGTACTAATAGGTGATTTTTATATAGTCTTTCACAGCTCCCTCTGGGACCTCACACTCTTAAAGCATTACACATGTCCGCATATAAGTGACAGTGCAGAGTAAAATGTTTCCTTGGTATCCCTGTAGCTAATCAGTTTATCTACAGATGTTCTTCCTCTTCAAAAGACACTTGTAAATAAAAACATTTCCTGTACCTCAGTTCCTGAATTTTTAGCTATGAATAAATTTCATATACCTAAGAGCCATCAGTGAAGAGTCCATACTTCAATTTTTGAGAGGCTGCTTCATATCCTGCTCTGTATTTTATGTCTGTATAATGCCAGCACCATTTCAGGGTGGAAGACATTTTCTTAAGAAGTTGAAGATAAAGGATTTAATAAATATTTGTATTAAACCTTAAGCAGAAGCTCATTCCTTTTATACAAAAATTTGATTAAATTACCTAGGAGTATGAAATCCTTGTCTGCAAGTTAGCAAACTTGCAAGTAGAAGATTATCAAAAGAATACTTAACTAAAAGCCAAATTCACTTACTAGTATGTAAGTAGTTGTGTTCAGTGTTCAGCAGGACCCTGAACTTGCCTTTGTTGAATTCTGGATGGTTCCTTTCTGCCTGTCTCTCCAACCTGCCCAGGTCCTTCTGAAGGGCTGCACAGCACTCAGGGGGACCAGCCCAAAGCTCCTCCCAGCTTTGTGTTGTCACTGAACTTGCTGAGGAGGCATCTGGACCTTCATCCCAGTCTCTGATGAAGAAGTTAGCCTAGTATTGAACCCTGGGGCACACCCTTAGGGACAGACCTCCAACTAGACCCTGTGCCCCTGACTACAAACCTCTGGGATCTTCTGTTCAGCCAGTTCTCTATTCATCTCAGTGTCCACTCACCCAGTCCACCATTCCTGACCCTATCAGGAGGTTGTGGGAGGCTGAAAGCCTTGCTGAAGTCAGAGTAGACAATATCAACTGCTCTCCCCTTATTCCTCCAGGTAGTTGTTTCATCATAGAGAGAAAGTGGATTGGTCAGTGAATCCATGCTGACTATTCCTGATCACCTTCCTGTCATCCATGTGAAGAGAGATGGCCTCCAGAATGAGACACTCCATTACCGTTCCAGGCACAGAGGCCATGCTGAATGGACAGTAGTTCCTTGGGTCCTCCTTGTCCTTTTTGAAGGCCAGGGTGACATTTGCTTTCCTGCAGTCCTCAGCCAGCTCTCCTGATCTCCATGACCTTTCAAAGATGATCATGAGTGGACTCACTGTAGTGTCTGCCAGCTCTCTCAGCACTCATGGACTAGCTGAGAGTCAGGGTTGCTGCCACCCTTCTACAAGCCCCACTAGAAAGTACACTGTCATCACATGATGCTTTGCTGGACACGGATGGCATCTCCCAAGTTTATTCCACGGTGTATCCGCAGCTCATTCCATCCTCAGCTGTGTCTACACTCACTAGTGTTTTTCTTACCTTACTCTCCAGCTTAGCGTGACCAAGAATGGTGGCAAAACTTGCAGTTTATCGTAACCTCCAGCTCTGCCTGCACACTACCTTCCCAGACACCTAGAATCTTGAAAGCTACTATGTCACCATGACTGATGTTCTAAATAAATACTACTCAAAAGAATTTAAATTACTGGCTTGTATAGTAATTCCTAAAAATTAGGCAGGATAGGAGAAAGAAAACAACCTGTTTGCCTTCTACAAAAGCAGACATCTGCCCCTCCTCTGCTGTAGAAAAAACCAGCCTGCAATTGTGCCAACCATGAGCAGGTGGCCATCGAAGTGTACAGCTTGCCATGGACTACAGTACTCATCCCTCACACAGTGGGCTCTCCCTCATACTAGCACACACACACACACACTCATGCACTGCTCATATCTTCCTAGCACACATTTCACTCATCACAACAGAACTTCTGTTCCCTGCCAGTCTCTACTGTCCAGAGAGGAATCTTTTTAACTATCAAAGCAAAGGGGAAAATGTATTGCTGTCTTTCACAGAGTTCAGATTAATGAAAACTGACTTTCCTGGAAGCTGTTTCAAAAATGCAACTTAGCAGAGTCATGGGAACCATAAAACCAAAACCCCCATGCACACTGTACTGTTCACAGCTCTGCAACCATGACAACACCCACCCACCTGCCCAACCTCTGCAGCCCTCTGGCATGGCACTCTAGAAGTGTAGATACTCAACCGCTGCACACGTTTTATAGGTGGGAATGTTTTATTTATGTCTTTCAAGCCCAAATACAAAACCAAATGCAAAAGGAAGGTGGCAATTTCCCTAATTTTGCAATATAAAGAACAACTTCAGGATGAGAGCAAAGGGGAAGAAACCAGGCTCCTAAAGATGTACAATTGTTACCCAAATGCAAACAGTAAAATTCAAATTCTCTGCAGAGGTTCATATTGTACTTACGGATTTAAAATTAAAAAAAGAAAGTCACCTAACACAAAATAATTCAGTAAAGTACAGTTAAGTGCCAAAACTTGAATAAAGTGGCCTTAAAAAAAAATCCGAAGATTTTCCCATCTTCCCCAAATTATGTCAAATAAAACCCAACACCCTTCAAGCCAAATGAGGTTGTGAGATTGTTACAACACTGTACAGTACACTCATAATTAAGATTCTGAAGTTGTGGGCAGGGTCAGGCTAGTATAACAAGTCTCACTCCAAGGATTGTTAACACAAGATGCGAGCTGTAAGTAAAGTGCATGAGAGGAAGCCTGCTCAGCTAAGGGAAGTAGACCGAAAGATCAGATGTCAGCGGTCATTCGCCAGAGCGGCAGCAGGCCCGAAAACCACACTGCAAATTCTGGCATCCACTGGCGGTTTCAGCATGAGGACCTGCACAAAAACAACAGAAACGTGAAAAGAAGGAAAGGCCACTCATTTAGATTCATAACTCTCATAAACAATGCACTACACTTTATTCAGTACCGTGAAGTCTGAAATGCTGCCAGTACTATCATGGTGTAAAAACCTCACTGGGAATAGGTATTTTTCAAGAGATTTTTGTTCCATAGCTTAATCCTATGAAGATAACGCATCCCAAATTACACAGAAGTACCATAAGCAACTCTAAATGAGCAACTTTACACAAGCTGCCATAGCTCCAGAACTGAGTGGTTCTGACAATGTATTTTTAATTCCCATTTTTCAAATTCAGATGATCATTACTAAAGAAATTATAACCTCCAAAACTATGTCTGTGGTAATGGAAACAGTTTTTTAGCCTGGAAGGTTTTTTTTTTTCTTCCACGAGCACTTCATGGTTGGCCAGGCTCTCACATACTCTTAACTGGAAATTCAAAAACTAAAGACAGTAATCACCTTAGTATCGCTGCAGTCATCAGAAGCCATAAGGCTAAAAATGAGCCATTCAGAAAAAAAGAATGAGTTGCAAGCACAGAAAGCACAAACCAACACTGTAACTCTACCCACCTCCACTTACCTTCACTTACTCCTTTCACGTAAAATGTTAAAGTGACCATGAGATAAGAAATTATTGTATTTATTCAAACAGGGTTTTATTTCCTCCAGCCATATGCCTGCTTTGAGACCCATTTACACTCTGGCACCCAACAAACACTGGAAGTGGGTTGCTGAGCCAACTCAAAAAAGGTGGTGAAGACTTAACCAAGACAACACACATTTTCCCCATTTGTATGAGAAACAAATCAACAAATATTTCAGGTGTTTTTAATGTATTTAGAAATTCTAATAAAATCTTTTAATGAACTAAGGCACCATGCCATATCTGGCTTTTTTTACCTCCTTCAACAGTAAAGCCATAATTCAATTGATTTCCAAGAATCTGGAGTCTTGAAACCAGCTTTCTACTTCATGCCACAGACCAATAAGCAATACTCTATACTGAAAATAAGTTAAGATACATGAGACTGAATAAAACCTGAAACTGTAATAAAAGACTATGGTTACAGTATAGTGAACTTTTCATTGGTCAATAAACTCATTTTCCTTTTCAGATCTTTTTATTCAGCTGAACTAAATTTTGATCCTCCATGCCACTTACGAGCTAGAGTTTGAAAGCTTTTTCAAAAGTCCTTTATAAAGGAGACTTGGTGCTTCTGAACAGCTGGCTTAGCAGAGCATGTTCTGTGCAGCAGCATTTTCCAAGTCGTAGCTGACCTTCCCGAGCACTGCCACAACTATACAGCACAGCAATGATTCTGAAGCAACTGCCACATTTCTAGCAAAATGCTTGTTGACAAAACATACAGAACCACAACATCCCAAGAAAGGGAATTCTCAGTATAATTCAGTATTTTTTTTCCATTCTTTTCTTGCTCATTTTGTTATTCCTCATGCTCCTAACTGGAACATACAAACTTCTAGGTTTGACCAATGCTCCATCTAACGCTACCTTCACCAATGGCAACAGCAACTGGTGTCTAGGGACATGATATAAGCCTATCATGCACACCTTTTGTGTTTTTCCAGCACCCCAACTGTTGCATCAGGGACACTTAAGTCCATTTCCTTCAGTATTTGTTTATGGCTCAGTTGTGCATGCGGGTTTTTAACCTCTTTTTATATCTCCTTCCACAATTCTCCACAGGACCAAATTCCAGAACTTCACTACACTGTGCACCTGTGTAAAATTCACCCAGTGCCCCTGAGCTCTAACACTGCAAAATTTGGAGAACTACCACTGCACATTCACCTCATCTACTGCTTTCCCAGTTCTGTAACAGTCATGCCCCCTTTTCAGCCATCTCATTCCCAGACTGAAACATCCAGCCTTTTGAGTGTCCAGTTCCCTAACTTTTTAGAAGGCCTCTTCTGTATCTTCTGTAACTCCATGCTCTCCTCAGGATGGGGAGACCAAACCCGCATGCAGTGCTCCACATGAGAGTGCCCCAAGGCTTCCAGGACCAAGCACAGCACCCTCTATCTTGTTCTCACCACCCTGACGATGGTAACATTGGTGGCTTTTTTGGCTGCTGCTGCAAATAGGAAAGATCTCAGAATTAGCACCAACAGCTCTCTGAAATCATTATCTCCACACTGCACCTGCCAGCTTTGAATTCCATTTCATGCAATCACAGTTTGATTACTCCCAGCCACCCAGACCTTCAACCACACATACAGCTATTAGTGAAGCTTCTAGAAATCATCAGTATCATTACTTGAAGACCACAGAGCACCACTCAAAAACGTGGAAATTACTGTGCATTTCTTACACCACAACACAAGGGAAATGCTGAGTAAGACTGATCTCAGCACAGAACTCTTGGGAGGGGAACACAGAGAAAGCTGTCACCTCCCAGGTTCCTCTCCTAACAGCAACCATTAAGCCCTTTCTTCCCATCCTTTAGTTTTTAGGATTATCTTTAGCTTTCAGTTTTTAAATTTAAACCACTCTAACAGCAACTTAAAATCTGAAAAATTTGTATACTTCTAAGTAAATTGGACCATCTGAAAAGCTTTTATGTTCATTTCCCAATTTATTAGGCACTGACTTACAAATTACATTAAGCATATCACAGTGAAATTTCACCCTTCTTCCCACACTGCATTTCTTGCCCCATGTCTAATCCTCATACCAAAACTAACTTTCCTTTATAGCCTGTAAGAAAGAATTCAGATAAAATGAAACACTGAGGGTTCAACTGTATCTTCTGAAATCTGCCCTCCCTGAATTCTTTCTTATATGGGCAATTCCCATCATTTGGAGGGTATTTTATGCTCTTATTATAACAAGGTAGTCAATATCATTAATGGTTGTTTTAACAGTAAGGCTATCTGGGTTTGAGTTATTTATGGTTTGACATGTCAGTTGATCTCCTCCATCACAAGTCATTTACCTCCTCTATAAAATCCCTACTGCTTAGTTTGTTCTTTTTTACATTTGGAACAGACAGCGAAATTCAAGTGCCTTTACTTTTGATAGCCATGGACACTGGGTTTGTTTCCCTGGCTTTATTTACTACTACTGACCTTTGGCTACATCTCTTTGGCTTTGTAACCTCTGACTTACCCAGTCTTTGCTACTGACCTCATTTGGACTAGACTTTGTTTTAGAATTCTCTCTGTTTAAATTCAAATGGCCTCTTTAATCTTGCCAAAAGAACACTGTCTTCTGTTTCCTCTGGACTCTGTATATGAGGTCTCCAATTCCTGTCACCTCATTGATGCATTAGGTTAAGCAATATGGTAACTGCATATATTCCTTTCATATTGTCCGGTGTGATGGTCATTTCAACCCAGCAGTGGAGATGAATCACTTCCATAGAATCACAGGATAGTCTGGGTTGGAAGGGACCTTTAAACGTCATCTAGTTCCAACAATCAGGCACATCTTCAGCTAGATGAGGTTGCTCAGAAACCCCTTTCAGCCTAATCCCAAATGTGCCCAGGGATGAATCCTGCACCATCTTTCTAGGCAACCTCTTCTATTATCTCCCATCTTCATTTGCCCATTATTGCTTTCAGCACAGCCCAGTTAGCAATGCACTGGGTATCTAGGAGGACACTGCTCCATACAGCAATTTCACACACTGCACACTTTGAGGACCAGCTGATGATTCTGAATGAACTTTGACAGTATTGATGGGCAAGTATAGCAAGCAACCACTGGGTATTGCAGTGGCAGGTTCTGGCTCATGTAATAAAACATCCTGACACGGATGAGCCAGATACCATCACTGCTGGACTGAACAAGGAGCCCAAAACGTAGTCTTTTAAAACAACATGTGATAGAAATGTGGGGAAGGAACAGTACATGCAGTGGATCACAAGGTGAAGCGTATTTCCCTCTGTGAAGGGTCCCTCTGTGAAAGCCTAGTAAGTGCTAGCAGTGAAGGGCTAAATTAAATGTGTTTTGGGTTCACCTGGGAAAGCAAAGTTAATCAGATTCTCATCTAAGCTGACACAGTCTACGTTACTGGTTTAGTTACTACTAAAGTGGATTACTGTAATGCTCTTTACATGCACATCTGATTACTCAGATGCTTAGGGGACTCAGAATAGAGGTGAGGTCTCTGTACTTGTGGTGAACACATAAACACATTTAGTAATATAGGAGAGGAGCAGAACTATTTGATTACTCCATTTTGTTACATGTACTAGTAGAACAAAAATTAGTCAGAATTCTCTAGAATGAAGTTTGGCATTCCACCAAGAATACATGACAACACAGACCAAGACCATATTAAAAGAACCACTCCTGCCAGGATAACCAGCTGCCACCACCATATAATATCCTTTCAGAGATTTGTGAGTACACTGGTAATCTGTAGAATTCAGACTGAGACCTACACTTGGAACACTGTGTTCCCATGTAAGTCTGCACACAGCAGTCTGTACACCTTAAAAGAACTTGCAAAGTCTTGGCTTGTCTGCTGAAAGACAGAGCAACTATGACCAGTGACATTTTAAATGCTGGAAGAGTGAATAATTAGAATCAAACTTTATTTCATTAATGCCCTATTTCTTTAATTACAGAACCTGAGGACTACATAATTAAAAAAAAAACTCTAGAAACTGAAAGCATACTTAAATGCTGCAAAGAGCTACTGCTGCAGAAATTAGGGAGCCCCATTTTTATAATGCCAAAGCTGAAAGCACTCAATGCTTTAAAACAGAGAAATAGGTCAGAAGAATGGACACAGCTGGACAAAACAGCCTTAGGAAAATAAGAACTCAGTGGCAACATATAACTCAAACATTAAACTCCTCTGCTGAGTTCAGTGTGATCCAAAACCAAATTTGTTTTAGACAAATGAAATCAGCCATTAGAAGGGATGTACACTGACAGCTTTGTTTTCAGCTGCAGCTGAGGGTTATCTAACTCCAAGTCTCCAGCACTGTGAAAAGTATAAGAGATCCTAAACATTAGTATGCAAAACAAAAACTGAAGTGAAGCTAACAGTAAATCAACACAAAACAGATCTGGAAGTGTATGCAAATTCATGGCTTCTGGTCATAAAAACTGTACCATGTTACTGGTGTGCAACAGCAGTCAGACTCAAACCCAACTACTACACCATAGCTGCTCTACCTTTCTAGTCTTGCTGTACTAAAAAGGTAGAACAGCACCTGCTGAAAATACAAAAATTGCGACCAATGTGCCTACCAAACACGTGCATCAAGCCCTCCACAAAGAAATTCCAATGAAGCTGGGTTGTGTCTAAGGTTCCATTAGGCTTAGTGTTTATAGGAAAAAAAAATCTGAAAATAAGCTGCAGGTAAAAGTAAAGCCCTAATTCATCAACAGATGACAAAGTTGTATCTTTATTATTCATAGATGGCTAAATTCCATGCTGTTGGCTCCATTTTTTTTTTTTTTCTGTAAGACCAACAGGTTTTCCAACCTCTGATCTCAGAGTACACCTCCTTCCCTGAAAACAATCACTGGTAAGCTGGTGGGCAAAGAAAATAATGAAATTATTCTGTACATGCTTATAGATCAGTAAACTTTGTGCAGCAGTTAGTAATACAATCTGTAAATGTGCAAATAAACAAACAGCTTCAGATCGGGATTGATTTAAATGAAACAGCTACTGCTTCCCCTAGTTACTTTGGAAGTTCCAAACGATACAGAAACAGCTACTGTAGGAATCCTGCTGCCCACAGAATGGAATAACGCATCAGTTTCACACTGAACAGCCCTATCACAATGAAGTCGGATTGAAAATGCAAGGAACAAAACCCAGACAAAACTGCAGGGAATTCATTTATAAAAGCTACTTTCCATAAAGCCATGAATTTCTGAGATGACATTATTTCTCCACAGATGTAATAAGTCAGACCATTACAGCCTCACTGTCCTGTGCACTTCTCTCTACAGGAATAACTGTTGATCCAAAGCCATGCATGATGCTTTAGAGAACTAAGCAGAGCTTATAGGCTCACAGATTCCAGCAGGCAGTAAAAGAAAGGAATAAAACAGGAAGAGGATCAGACAACTTTACAGAATAATTAAAAAATATTCTGTTTAAATTTAAATAATTTCTTGAGGATACTATGAGACAGCTAAGCTTAGAAGTGGTGAACTCCCACACAGATTTGGGCTTTGTAAACTCATACAAAGACGTCATGATGCATGTCATAGGGACAAGATGAAAAACAGAAATGTCTGAGAACAAATTATGTCTGGTCTTACTGACAGAAGTACAAACAGAGGAAAAGTAGCAAGCAATCAGATGTAAAAGCAACAGGATTCTAACTGGTCTTTGAAGACATCTTTAAACTCAACATAATGCAGGAAAGAGAGTCAGTGAAGGATTTTTTTAAAAAAAGAACCTTAAAATTTTCAGGTGGAATAAAAGACAACAGAAAATAGTTTTTTAAATGCTGTAGTCTAGACAGAATGCAAGGAAGTAACAAAGAGCAAGCGTCTCTAAAGAAAAAAAAAAGCAGTGTCAAAAAAGTGTATAAAGTGCAAAAATTATGGAAACAAGGTAAGATTTAATACTTTTACTTCTAATATTATGATCCAATCCAAGTGCATCATCTTGTATCGATTTCAATGGATTGAATACCTAAATATCAGTACAGATTTACTTGCAATACCAAAGCTCTGGCATCTGGTACACCCAGGCTGGGGCTGCATCTCAATACAGATGCAAATTATTGAGCTGGACACCATGAACTACCAGGAAATACACTTTTGGTTTACACACAATTAGATGTACAGGCCTGTGAACTCGGTTATCATCATCTTTTTCCCTTGCCTTCTGTTGCACTTACCTCTTTTAAATTCACACACAGAATACCAGTCACACCATGGCTCCCATCCCTAATGCTAGGAATGCTTACTGGACTTAAGAGACTGAATTCCAGTGCGGTAAACACTGAAAAGACTTGCACCTTGAACAGACTTTATGCATTTATACAGATCCTTCTCCAGCTTAGATCCATCCCTAAGTTACTGACTCAAGCAAAACCAGAAAAAAAAACTGAATTACATTTTCCATAAGGACATATGATGGTAGAATCAAAAATATCCTATACTAAAACTAGTGCAATATGGGAGGTTTGCATGACAAAACACACATCATTGGTTTCCTAAAAATCTCTGCTTTGGTAGCAACCTAATGAAGCCTCTGTCTGAGGTTATGACCATACAGAAAACATACCACTGGATGGTTTACAGTGGTAATAGCAGCTATATGGAGACTTACTTTCTACCCCTATTAGTTATGCTAAACTAAGTTAAGAGATACAGGCACTAAAAATGCTTTCCTATGTAATACAGAACTGTACTAATATTACAACAACAACCCCAAAAACTAGGTAAAACTGATTTAACAGTCAAAATTTTGTAATTAATCTGTGAAACCCAGTGCTACACAGACATTAAAAAAAGGTGAGGTTTTGGTGGTTCTTTTTCTTCTAAAAAGTCCCTACACCAAGCATCACTCCCCAGAAAAGTATCACATCTTCATAGAAAGACATTACCGTTAATGTTGTCACAGTAGTAAAAGTGTTCATCTTTTAGAGAGGGACATGCAGAAACTAACTCCTGCAGGCCTGCACCAGTTACAGTGAGACACCCCGAGAGGTTCAGGTGTTCCAAATGCGGCAGTCCTCCTCCCAGAGTCAATGCCCTGTGGACACACAGAAGAGACGCGTTAAGAGCCCACACGGCAAGCACTGACAAGTGCCCCATTGCATCACCCATCACAGACCTACTGCACCTCTTCCAACAGACACACCTCCAATGAACCACTGAGTTTTAAACCTGGCACTTCTACACTCTCTTTTAAAGGGGGATCACCCCTGAAGCCACACAACAGACCTGAACAGATTTCTACATGAGCTAACAATTCCATAGAAAAACTTTAGTGGGAAACCACTTTTTTATGGATGACACCAGAGATGACAGACTATTTCGAAGAATTACAAAGCCATTCTTCTTCAAAATACCAATTATTTTGTCAGCTCTTCCAAGGTGATGTATATTCCTCATCTCACACTAAAACATGACACTCCCATGTTTGGTACATTATGCTTCCCAAAGTTTGACCCTTTTTTTTCTTAAACTTATTTTGGAATCCAAATTTGTGTTTTCCTAGGACTGACAGCAGAGCTTCTCTCTGCCAACACACCATCTTATTGTTCAAATTAAATTCTCTTGCTTTCTCTGAGTGCAAGAGAATTTGGCTGCTGATTCAAGAGGCACAGAGATGTACCACACCTGAGCAATTATTCCACGTGAACCTGCTCTCTGCAGCCAGCCCAAGTTCAAGCAGAAACAAGCTCACTCACCTGAAAAAAAAACACCAGGCTTGAATCACCAAACTGCAGATTCAAGCCTGGACTTAAAATTGAAGATGCCTTCAGAGCATCACTGTACAAGTTTCTCCTGTCAGCAGGGAGAAGCAGAACTGCAGGCCACAAAACCAGCTATCAGGTAACAACTTATATGAAGTAAAGGGACTGGCACATGTTTGTATTAGGGGGTTTCACTCTCTTTCCCCGGGGACTTCAAGTATTCTTGTGACTACAAGAAGCACTTTTTGTAACACAGTCTCAGCTCCTAAATACTTTTACCCAAAAAGCACCAATAGCAAACCAGCAATGCAATTAAATCCTTGCTGGGACTCAGTGACCAACTGTCCCTTTGCTCCCACACTCTGAGTCATGAAAAACCAGACCAGTAATATGTAAAATACATACAGCACAACCTAATCAGCACGCAACAAAATTTGTCAGGACAAGTCCGCTGCAACACTCAAAGAGAAACAAGCTCCAACACAAAGCTCAGATATCTGAAGCATACCCTGAGGAAGGGTTAGACTGGTGAGTGAGTGAGTGTCAGAAGAATCATAGGAGACATCTGAATAGCTGTACTTGTGAACATCAAATGGGGACAAAATCTCAGGAGAGACAAATTGATGCCAGCAGCACCTCACACTACTCCTCAGTTTACTACAGCAAATAGCACAGGAACCAGACCTGTGTTCCAGACCCTTCCCCAGCTCTGCTGCCCTTCTCTGGGTGTAGTCCAGCCCCTCAATGCCTTTCTTGCAGTGAGGAGTCCAAAAGCGAGCATAGGATTTGAGGTGTGGCCTCATCAGTGCCAAGAACAAAGGGACGGTCACTGCCCTGGTCCTGGGCACACTATTGCTGGTATAGGCCAGGTGCCACCTGGGCACAGCTGGCTCGTGTTCACTCGCTGTCAAACAGCAATCCCAGGTCCTTTTCTACCAGGCTGCTTTGCAGCAAACTCTGCCCCCAGCCTGTAGCACTGCCTGGGGTTGTTACGACCCAAGGGCAGGACCTGGCACTTCATCTCATTGAACAGACTGGCCTCAGCCCATTGATTCAGCCTGTCCCTAAATTATGTTAATTAAGATGTTACTCCAGTTTTACAGAGTTTCAAGCACCCTGCAGGCATAATGAAAAAATTGGTGAAGCAACACAATTTCTTAACAATAAATCACTAAGAAATCTAAAATCATTAATACTCTATAGAACAACAAATTCATAAAAACACTTGACTTCAGAAGACAGATATAAAAGATTTTACTGTTCTCTCCAAAAGAAAAGCTGGAAAAAGTTTTCAAGTCTAGTACTGTAACTATTTAAGAAGACCACTTAAAACTTACCATTTTCTTCAATAAAAATGTTTCTACCGAAATGAGGCAGATTCATCCCAGAATGGCCCAACAAATAAAATTAGCAAAAATATCTGGCAGCAAAATAGTTTGAAAATGTCTCCTCACCTGAGAGCACGGTCTGTTATCTGGTAACAGCCTGACAGACTGAGAAACTGAAGAACTCGTGCAGTCTCTTCCTCTGTTTTTTCACTCCCAGAGTATGCAGAGTCTTTTTTCTCTGACTGCTTAGTCCTTATTGGATTTTTACACAGTGCAGAGGACTCTGGAAGTGCTCGAATAGTTCTTAGTGCTGTGCCAGCACAACAAAATGAGTGACCGCAGTAAATCAAGTCAGTAGAAGCACAGTGCTGCTGCCACCCTCTAGTCCTTAACCCATAAATGTCTCTACTGTAGCACAATGCAGAACAATTAATATGGGATGTTGGTTCCATAAGACAAAATCCTTCAACATTTCTGTGTCTCCACTCTGCAGCATCTTCAATGTCAGCTAAATCATCTGCATCTAGCATCCACACATAAGCAGAACTGAAGTTTTCTGAGCCGTCAGGTTTAGTCCAGTGCTGCTCACCATTTCCTCCCTGAATGAGTTTTTCATTGCTGATTTCATGCAAACCATTATACTTCTGGTGGGACTGCAGAGTAATCTCTCTGTTTTTCCACCAAGTCTTAGTGTTCCTGTTCCTGCAGCTTTTCAGAATACCTCTGGTATGATGAGTTGATATGATACCCAGTGCTCTGGAAATCCTCTCTATAGCCACATCTGTAATTTTTTCACACCCAGACAGATCAAGGTGGCGTAGATTTTGACAACAGCCAACTGAACACCAGCTGAAATCAGAGAGGGGAAAGAAAAGTGGTTTGGTTGAGTAGTGGTGGTTTGGTTGAGTGAGGTGGTTGAGTTTTTTTAGTTTTTGCTCAGAAATAGCTGTTAAGGCTAAAAATATGAAAAAACACTTAACAAGTAAAATACTTGTATTAGTTCACATAATATACAAAGAAGCTACCCCAGACAGATTAGATACTCCAAGTGCTCTGTATATGCCTAGAAAAATTATGTCTAGAGACGTGAAGTCATTCATGAATCAGTAACAACTTATATTTCTCCATATACTGAGACTTAAAAGAAGTCCAAATTTGCTATATACTGAACAAATGTTTGAATAATAGATCAAACTGCAAGCACCAAATACACACCTAAGAATTAAAAAAAAAAAAAGCATTATACTCACCAGAAGCTACCAAGAGACATCTGAGTTACTAAACATCAAAGTTACTTCTCAAAAGGCTGAAAATACTGAACTAGCAAATTTCACCCCCCCAAAATACATCTGAGATTCCATACTGAGTTTGAAGTCTTGTAATAGTTGTAATTTCTAGAATTTTGAGTTTCTCAAGCTTGGCTGAAATGCCAGTGTACTTAGATCATATGTCCTCCTGTCCTTTACCATTTCTTCTAGGAATACTAGATGGATTCCTGAAACAGATCCTCTGTTTCTAATTATTTCATCACTAATTAAAAATCAGACTTTTTCATTTTAACAAAACTTGCTCAGTCTTACCTTTTTCAAGTGGAATAGAAGTTTTATCCACAGTAATATTTTTACATTATTAGCTATAAAATTATATAAGTGATTTAACTGACCTTTACCTATCCATAGTTAATGTTGTTTTCATTTACTTCTTTAAGTGAATTTACTATAAGTAAAGTTATATTACATTTTAGTTTATATAAATAAATATATAAATATATAATATTTATATATTTATTGCTATAAATTTACTATATGTAATTTACTTCTATAAGTAATTATTTGTATTTAGAGCAAGCCAAACTCATTTTCGTAGTTACAAATTGGAATGTTGTAAATACAGATATATGATGAGTGACAAATAAAGTAAATTTCACTAGATATTGAAAAAAGCTCACAAAGGTTGACTTCTGAGCTCTGAAAATTCTATAAAGCTTTTATTCCAAATAAGACTTCTTATACAAGCTGCTGGGTGTTGCTACCAGCATCCATGGTGGTAAGATTTTGTGTGGTGTTCACACTACATGATGTAAATGGCAGAACACTGAAATACCCGCTGAGTTTCAATACCACAGTAAGAACCACTGGTGCAGGTTCTGCATCCATACACCATCCCACTGACATCAATGACATTTCTGCAGGCCTCAGTAAAACTCAGAAATCCACAGACAATACACCTAAGTCTTAGAGCTTTGCCTATCATTTCATTTGAGTGTCTGAAATAGCAGTATTCCATACCCTACCAGCTGTAGCAGACCAAGAGAACTTCCTTAACTGAGCAACTCCATAAAAATCTATGGACAAGTTCTTAATGCTAGAGCAAAAACACAACTATTGTTCTGGCTATTGTTATACCTATATACTGATAGGTAAAAAGCATCCAATAGTGAAGACGGAGAATTTTAAATGGCCACTACAAAGTTACATGTTTTACTTGGTATTTCAGTGATTTCTTACCCTAGTTTAGTTCTTAGTCACAAGTCACATGGGAGTTACCAATTTGAATTCTCTTTCTTTCTTGGAAAAGGACTAAGAAATGTTTGAATGCTTCCCCCGCCACTCAAAAACCTGGATTATAATTTTTTTGTTAAAGGAAACAACAATTATCTAACCTTTCAAATACAGAGTCTGAAATATCGGTTTGAGTGAGATCCAAATATTCCAAGTTGGGGCAAAGCTCCAAGATCTGTCTAACCTGAAAAAAGAAAGGAAAATAATCAGTAAAGGTGCAAGCCACTAAGGCTGCACACAGTGTCTAGAGACAACTTACAAATTAGCATTGTTTTGGACTGCAACCCACTTATCCTACCCAAACACATCAGTCATTAATTAAAGACTGCATATCCAAAATTACTAAGTGCAAATTTCAAATTACACACCATTTTGCCGGACACTGCAGAACTGTAGGCCAATACCAATGTCTTCACTGAGGAGCCTACAAGCGGGAGGACATGATGAATTAGGCCATGAAGTAAACGCTTTTCCATTTGTGCTATATTAATGGCAAGTGAATCTTCAGCTGCTTCTTCTGCAAAATTAACCCAGAGAGAAAGACTTAAAATCATTAAAGGACTTGGAGAGAAATATTTACTACAGGTTATGTACTGCTCAGGACAGCCCAGGGCAGCTGTTTCCACCAACTTGCTTTAGATATCAAAATACTATCTCACAGGGCATTTCATATATATATATATAGAGAGATATATCTATAGCTGTAATTTAACAGCTTGGGACAAGTTTTAAATCAAGCCTAAAGTGCATCAGGATGCAAGATGATTCATCCAAACTTTCTGAAGAGATGAAGCCCAGCCTGTACCTATAGACACATCCCCATAACTCTTCTACCTGCTCTCATGTTTGCTTTTCATAGACAAATTAATTCCAGTCATTAAAATCAGGTGCCTGCTTCTCTCCTACCAACCTCCATCTCCCTTTTTTTCCACTCCGCTTGTTTCTTACAGCCATGTAATCTTCAGGAAAAAAGAACACTTCACCAAAATCAACTTTACCTACCAGATTCATCTATGTCAGCATCTTCATCCCATTCCTGGAAAGCACGACTTTCATCTTTTCTATTTTTCACCCATTCCTCATCAGGTTCGGTCTCAGTATCTGCTGCAGGACCACTATACCAATCACCTACTCATCACCACCCCCAAAAAGAAGAAGGAAAAAGACATTAATAAAAATTTCTCACTGCAGCAGAAATCAGCACTGATAGCTTTTCAGTATACTGTGACCTGATTTAAGAGACATAAATGAATTTCGAATTCATCTCAACTAAGACTGAACTAAACCTTAAAATAATTCTTTGTTTGATCTGTATCCTTAAGCTTCAAAAGATTCTTAGAACAGTTTCAGTACCATCCCAGAACTCACAGCCTATTATGCTTGTCTGAGACATGTCCCTGCTTAGTAGGGACCAATACGATCACAAAAATAACAGAAACAATCATGGACTATTTGGACTGTCTGGGTGCTCAAGCTCCTTCCGGTAAATAAACTATTCATCAGCTTTTAGTGTAACACTTGGTTGAAGATATCTCTCTTTTCCTCTAGAATACCACAAATATACAGTTAACCAGCCTGGCTTTAGTTCCTGCACATGACAACTCCAAGATCACAAAACACCAAATTCCGAAAGTATTCTACTTAAAACAGCTACAGAATACTTGTAACGGACATATGACTCAAATCAATACACAGACATTTTTTAGAACACCTGGATGAATGTGAAGATCAACAACAACTCTGCTATTTTAGCTGGTGGAGCACCCCTTCCCCTTTGAGGTTACTGCACAGGCATTAATTTACTTCTACTTTATGGATATATGGAATGCTGGGCTCAGGATAAGCAGCTCTGCTGCCTCCCTTGCTGTACACATGCTGAAAAACAAACCACCTTATTTAACTATCTTACAGGGGGGAACCCTACTCTTCCTAAAGCAAGAGCAACTCCTGTTGAGTAGTAGCTAAAAGAACAATGTTTCTTCCATGAATAACACAATGACAATGAAATCCTAATTGATTGTCAACCATGAAGTTTTGGTAACATTTCTCATAATCTTTAATCCACCTTCATATTACATTAGAAGCCTCAGAGGCCTTCTGCGTACTAGAAGGGAAAAAAAAAGTTTAAAATTTAACTAAGCCTACATAAAAATACAATTCTTTTCCCCTCTCTGTGGCAGCAAATCCCATCTTGAGCAGCTTCCACCCAGTTAGAGCACTTCTGTACAAATAACTGTAGTAGTACAATCAGTACATCATGAGATCAGCTTCCTGTTGTGCCAAACCAGGTTTAGCGGCACTCATTTTAAGCAGTTGCCTATTATCTTTTTTTTTTGTTGTTGTGTGTGTGTGCAGCACTGAATTATCAAGACAACTATGTTGCAAATGCAAATTTAAGAATTTGAACTTTGGAGCCCCTCCACTCAGTCTTTGGAAGTTCAGGAACCAAACTACTGCTTTCAGGAAGATTTATCCAAACAAACAAACAAACAAAAAAAATCAGACCAAGAAGTTATTTAATTCCTCTCTGCCCTGTACAAATTTTAGAAGCCATAAAGAATTTTTTAGTTTTTATGTATCTCTAAAGCTAAGTTACATAAACACAGCTTTTTCTCTTAAAATCTTAAAGGCATACAAAAGATTTATTAAACAGCACAGACTTTCTCCTTTTACTGAACGTCACTGTTGTGACAGCACTGTGAAGCCTGCAGTTCCATACTCCAGTGATTCTTTAATACTCATAAATATGGACATAAGGCTACAAATACAAACTAGCCTCATTGGAAAACAGAGTATTTTGTCTATTTGAACAGGTACTTTTGCAAAGGTCACACTTCTCAACAGGAAATTCTAATTAACAGAAGAGTTTGAGGGAAAAACTCTTGAGGGAAAAAAAGTTAAAAAAAAAAAACACTTACTGCAGTAGAAATTACTGAAGTAATATACCTAAAGAATCAATACTAAAACTAAACATTCAGTTTTCTTTGAAGCTTCACTAGATAGTGAGGAAACATTAGAAATGCACTTATTTTGAACTTCCTTTCTGCAGTTACACATTTCATTTCTACCTAGTAACCTAAGAAAATAATTTTACTGATATAAGTGTAACAGCAGCATTTATAACTCAAAACTCCTTAGATTATTTAATAATTCATATGTTGTATTAGTGAACATATTATTAGCATTCATACAAGCAAAAAAAGGGGCGTTTTATCTCAGTAAAACTAGGTAAACTGGATACAAAATGTGCTTAGAGGTTTCAACCAAGACAACTTCTAGTTTCTTAATTCTACAAGACAGGATGTATGTTTTGGGGATTTTCAACATTCGATCAATTTTCAGGACACTATCCTTGTCAGAAAGATACACCTCACATGCTCAGCTGTCAGGCTCAGCCTATACTAAAACACTCTTTTATACAGGCCCAAAAATTCTGATAGTTGATGTGCTTTCGAAGGAGCTAAATGGAACTTACCTCTGGCCCAGCGAACAGGGTAAAGATGTTTCCACAGAGATCCAGTTTTAGCCAACTGTGACCATTCAGTGCTTACTTGACTACACTGACATAACTCTTGGGGGTTAAGGTAACTGAAAATGGTCACCATTACTTCAGGAGGGAGATTAGTAATATTTGTGGTGTGCCCTGTTACTTCGGTTTCTGAAATACAGAAAGCGTGTGTTAAGGGAAGCACAGCTTCACAGCTTTAATAATAGCAGTGGAACTCACATTTTGACTAGAAAAATCAAAAATATGTCTGAAAAAATTTTAACTGTTAAAGATAGGTATTGGTTTGGCTTTAAAAAGCTTTCACTGTAACAACACCTTGAACAACAACAACAAACCAGCTCAGATTTCTGTTTGCCACTTTCTCATCTGGCTCATTCATTCAAAAAAAAAAGTAAATTAATGCTACTCAACCACAGAAAGATGAAAGCCATACCTGCTATAAAGGAAATGCTTTAAGAAAAATGCCTTCTGTTGCAGATGGTATCTGTACCTGGTCTGCCACATTCCCAGGAAACAGTACTAGCACGCAGAACCTACCAGCTGGGACCACTCTCGCTGGAAGCACTCAGCCTCTTGACACAGAAAAGTTCATGCTCAACTCTTTGCACCTGTCTTGAATTCTATTTCTAGCTTTAGCTGCTAGCATCAACAATTTTAACTTCCGAATGGTGAGGAGCCATTCAGGCTGTAAAGTAATAAATACTAAGTACTAAGATGAGATAATACTAAGTACTACATGAGAGACTAAAATTTGACCACTGTAATTAATACTTCAATGGACAGCAATAGGAACTATTTCTAACAGCTCTCCCTGATCATCATACTGCAAAGAGAGCTGCAAACTATATAAAATAACAAATTCAGAGCTTTGGTTAGTAAGGCCTTTGGCTGTTTTAAGAGATTTTTAATGTTTTATTTCAGAAAAATTTCCTTGAAAAAAGTATTTCTAAAGGAGTTTTCAGAAGTCCTTCAAAATAGCAGGCTTCACTAATAGTGGGATTTCACTTCTAAAGTGCCTAGAACTTTTACAGAGAGAGAAGCACCAGGTTTTTGTTTTGCAAAGAAGCTTCAAAACTGAGCATAATGTAAACTTTACCACGTGACAAGCTATTGCTACCTCAAAAAATATAATTAAATACAGTTTCACTTGATGAATCAATGTATTTATTTGTACAACTGGCATGCTGCTGCATGAATTACAGAGAATTTCACAGGAAGATACAGTTAAGCCTGCACAGGACTACAAGTTATTTTACTTTCTTCCTTTTCTTAAAAATTAATGAAAAACACATGTTCTCCTCTCCCAAAGCCTAGAAGACAATAATTACAGAATTACTATTGTCCCAAAACTGCTATTCCAGCTAGATTTAACAGCAATGCCACAAAGCTACGTCTGTCACATTCATCTGTTAAGACTCAACAGTATTTCACAGAATGGACCATGATCTTTTCTGAAGGCTTCACCTGGAGGGCAGAAAACGACCAGTTGAGTAGTTCAGAGAAGTTAAGCTTTATCAAAAAAAAAATCTGATTACAGAGTAATTTGTCAAGTTTTTCTAATGAAAAAACACATCTTATCAACATCACAAACTCAGTCCTTGAAAGCTCGCTCTACATATCAGACTCACACCAGCATTACACTTCTGGTACATTAACTCCCCTTCCTTGGGGCATCAGTTCTTTTTTGTTAAGAGAGAAAACTGTAAATACTGACAACTTAGGCTGATTCAGCAGTCATAAAACGAGCCTGAAGTCTACTTTAGTAGTTATTTATTCTAAGTTTCACCAGAAAAGGTAGTTGGAGATAAATGCAAATTAAGTATCCAGTTTCAGAACACACACTTCCTCTGACTTATTCACATGCTGCACAGATTCATTCACTTGCATTACTCACAGGTCCCTTCTCATTCCTGAGAGGCCCAGGAAAGTTAGGTAGAGGAGTTGGGAAGGTGAATGCTTTTAATTTGAAATATTGTCACTTGGATAACTATTCTGTTATTAAAACATCAATACAAAAAGCTTACAAAGATGTCCTAAAAAACAAGAATGAAATGCAGAGTCTGCAAATAGAAAATATAATTTCAATGGAAACATGAAATTAGAAGTTAATTACACTTTCCATCTGTTTATTGTATGAAATATTAACATGGGAGGGAAGGGAGAAGACGACTGTTGAGAACAGGTAAACAGTGAAGCACTATCTACATTACAACCTGCCAAGATGCCCGTATCAAACAATTAAGTATCTGAAGTTTCAAAACTGTTTTGCAGATATACCCATTTTATAAGAACTACTCTTTCTGCCTGTACATCACTAGTTACATCACTAGGTGTGGTTTTTTAGAAAACAACTGCAGTTTGAAAGTTACTTTAACTAAATACTTCACCTTGATCTGCCTTCTCATCCACAGAATACTTAAAGACCTTCTGAAGCTCTTCTGCTTGATTCCACTTACTGAGACCTCTGAATTCTGCAGCCTCTTTCTGTGAGCAGTGCTGTGCAATTACTTTCTTCTTAATATCTTTCAGCTCTTCATAAGTGAAGTATTCCATCAACATTGGCTGAAAAACCTAACACAAAGGAAAAAGGGAAAAAAAAAATCTGGTGCTGACAGAAATAGTCAATAGACCTACCAACAGAGAATTTCCTGTTTCAAATTCTCTCAAAGTAAAACATGTCATGCATTAAGTGAACCTAAGGACAGGACCATGGAAGTTTTAAATTCTAAGCCCCTGCTTTCTAACAGATCATAGCACAGTATCAGGCAAGCTGTTTAAATTGTTTTCCCCACCAGAATAAGAAAGGGATTAAAGTTGCTTAACCCATATAACTTATCAAGGTACTCACATGGAAAGTAGCAAGGAAGAAAAACATGAGAAAAGACTTCCCATGGACAGACTTAAGAAGATGCCTCCCAGTTTTTGGATACCCATAAATCATCAGACTGGCAGTACTAGTCTATGTTTCAAATATAGGTCACAAGCTGTTTGGGAGTGTCAGTTTGAGTCATGAAGCACTGGTTTACAGGACGTCTCTTTTCTCATTTAGGTTTTGCTACATATCCATTTAAACTACTTGCTGCAAACAATCCTAGTCCAAATGGACTTCTGTTACCAATTTTTTCAAGAACTAGAATTTCAGCATAAACTTCCTATATACTCAGTTTCAGAACATGTCACTTTCCAGAGTACTAAACAATGACACCACAGTCCTGAAGGTAAATTAGCATAGTAATAAAAACGGAGAACTAAAAAAACAATGTACCTCTAAGTCATTTGTCCCTATTCAGTTCCTCCAGACCCCAAGGAAGATCTTAATCACATTTGAAGAAAATCTGTACCTACCTCCTCTTCCTCTTTCATATGAGGAAGGAAATCCCTGGTAAAGGCTTCCAATCTCTCCTTCAGCTGTTTCGCATAGTTTAGCTGTTCATATTCATTCTGAGAAGAAAGCAAAGACTTAATGGTTACCCAATCTCATCCAGTCATCCAAGGATTGAACTGTCCAATAAAGTAGTGGTTCAAAGGAAAGCCCATTATGCCCTTCCCATGTATGCAGCAGGTTTGCTCTATTTCATGGTAAGAACGTGCTTACTTAATGATGCTTACACTGTGTACTGGCCTGTTAACAGGCAGAGCAAAGAATTCTCTTCTTGCCTGAGCCCAATTTATTGTCTTAGCACATATGAACTCATTTCTCTAATCCCATTTTTACTCTGGAGCAAAGACTGAAATCTGCCAATCTACAATCTCACAGAAAGTTCAAAGTAGTAGCAGACTAATTTAAGTATTTGCATGGTTTGTATATAAAGTGTTCTAGGAAAAAACAGCTCTACTTAATCTTTTAACTGAATACATTTTACCTTAGTCATTCTAAAATTCTAACTTTTAAATTATAATCAGAATTTACAGTCAGACTTGCTGTACAGATTTTTACTTTGGAAATTGAAAGAACTCTTAAATAAAGATGTAACTGACTTGTAAACATTCAAGTTCACCCAACCTCATGTATCCATTTGTTAGATTATTCTCTGAGTCACTAATAAGCAGCTAGTTCTGAAAACTGCCCAGTAATTGTAACACATTAAAGTTCCTTCTAACTCTTACTGTAAATGTTGTTTTTCTTTTCAAGCTTCTACAACATCAAGAAACCGTGACTATTACAGAGACAAGATTAAGCCATCAGTTTAAATTAAATTAACCACTAAAGAAATCTGGTTTTGCACACTTAAGAAATCTAGTAACAGAATAACACTAGCATCCCATCAGAGAAGGTATAACACAAAGCCAAGTGTTAAATTTCCTTATTCATTTCCTGATTTGTTAATGGACACTAAATTTAAGGTTTATTATGCATAGGGAAAAAAATCATTTGTAGGGTTCCCAAGTCAAAACAAGGCTTAGATGGTAAAACAGAGTCAATCAACTGCGTATTTAGTATTTTTCTTACTAAAAATCTGGACCACACATACCTGAAATGTAATGTGGAATGTCAAATGACTACTGGAGACTACAGTTCTTATGGGGCAAAGGAAGAATTGAGTACCCCAAGAGAAAGACATGGAAGAATTCAAGAAGAATTCTACCGGAGAAGAACTTAGAGATAAGTTGCTGTCAAAAAAGCCAGATGCAGAAATAATATTTAGAGTTCTTTGATGACTGGACCATTAACAGGGCTGCTGAGCCACAGATTACTGGAAGGAGTACATGAGCCACAGAATAAAACAATACTGCTTTTTTTTGTAAGTCTGGGAATCATGTCCATTTGTAAAAACAATCACAAAAAAAAAGATCCTCAAGGTTTCCTAACAAATTAATAAAACTCCATTATTTCTATAGCCAGGAACTTCTGAATAGTTAGCTGAACAGTTTTTACATTTGAAACTTCCCTGCTATCCCTCCAAAACTTCTCAAATTATACAGTGAAGACTGACTGTCACAAAACACATCTCTGAAAAGACTTTTTACTAGCAACTTAGTAATTGTGGTGAATGGCAAAAGAATTTGTGTTTTGGACTAGAAAGTATCAAAAAACCACAAAAGTTTCTTCTTCCTCCTTAGTTTCACTCATAAAGAATATGAAGAAGAGCCAAGGCAAACTAATATGTAATCACAGCATGTTTTCCTCAGGTCACAAATATGTCATAGTCTACTTACCTTTACATTCTTTAGCCCTTTCTCAAAAAGGCTAAGCATCTCTGAGAGTTTGTTGTCCGAGTGCACATTGTACACTGTCCGGCTACGCTGCTGAAGCAAACCAATGATACACTCATTTTCAATCTGCTCGTGCATTTTAAATTCCTTGAATGTAGCATAAAGAGATTGCAGCAGAGCTCGAAAATCATTGTTGTTGGAGAAGTTGGTCTTGGAAAGCTAGGAAAAAGAAAAGGTCATAAAAAAACAATTAAAATCATGTCAAACTCAAGTTAAATCCTTAGAATAGGTATCAACTCCAAGGAATTCATCGCTTCCCTTACTTATAAAAGGTAAACACCTTCAGTTTTTAACATAAAATGAAGCCATTAAAATCAAAGTTGTATTTAAGCAACATAAACCAAATCTTGTGAAACACTGAGGTAAAAAAATGTAGAAAGATTTCCTGGCGGAAGCCAGTGCAATCTCCCCAGCTTGGCACATTACTGACAGGACCTTTCCCAATCCTCATTTTTGTCCATACCAAAAAGCCATTAACATAGGCCCCTGAGCCCATCCTTAGGGACATACTATCCACAAGGAATACTGAGTCCTACCAGTGAATACAAACTACATTAGCTGTTGGAGGAGGTTTCCAATGGAGCAAAACCCAACAAATCGAGACAGATCAAAATTCTAGCTAATACAGTAGTGTCATTTTTACATGTGTACAGTCATCAGCAGCAACAATGCATTTTAAAACTGCATTTTCCTTCAGTGAATATAGAAAACCAGAGTCTTTTCCATTCCTATGCTTTATTCCATGTGCCGCTTCAAGAATCATAGCCAACAGCAATATACAAGACCAAGCACTCTAAAAGTAGACTCCAATTAAGAAAACAAGCTACTGCAACATTCAAAAGTGGCTTAGCTACAAAGACTCTGGAATCTATGAGTTTTACAAGAAATGGGAATCTGAGACATATATATTACTTACATCAAAAACAACTACAAATTGAGATAAGCAAAACTTTTTTTCATTAAAAACCCCCAAATGTACTTACTCATTGTGACATTGCATTGCCACTTCCTGGCAGCCACCAGCTAAATGCAACTGAAACATGCTGGACACCTGCCAAATCCTTATGCAACTCCAAGACAGCTGTGCACACTGTACATTACATGCTGTACATATGAGCAAAATGACTCTCACTATGGAAAGGCAAAGTTACTTAGCCCCAGAAGAGAGAGAAACACAACGAGGTTTAAGAGGTGTTTTTGTTTTTTCTCTTTTTTTCCAATATGCTTTAGACCAACTACTGACAGAAGTCAGAAAAAACTGATGTCTGTAACACACTGTTAGGATTTCAAGCATATATTGTTCTGTATTCCTAATGGGGGAAGATCTTGGCTTCAAAGGCCATTTCAATCCCACACTATGGCCAGAGAATGCAGCGCTAGGAGCAGTGAGTGGCACTACATAAAACAGAGGGCTTGACTTTCCACAGTTAAAAGCAGAAGCCTGAGACAGCACAGGCAAGGGGCACACAAGCAACTCCTCAAGACAGCCTCCTCACCTCCCAGCACCTTGTGAGTCACATCTCAATAACTAACTGTGGTTTCTCAGGTGGCATTTCCTTTGATTAAGGACAGTTTTGATACAGTTCATTCTACCCATAAGGACCCACAAAGTGACTGGAGGCAGTCTCCAAAGACTCTTTTTCCTCCAAGAATCCCATGTGCTCCCAAATGCTTAGCATTTTGATTGACATAAAAAATGTAAACAAGACTGCTGAACTGGGTAACAGGAAGGTTCCACAAATCCACTGTATTCTGCTGTTGGCTTTTAAAACAAATCATGAAATTGGTTCTGATAAAAATCTAGCATCTTCTTGACTCAAAGCCTTTTCAAGACTCAAAATGTTCTGTTGAATCTACCTATTGTCATCCACAAATCTGGAATAAATAAATAATCTCTTTGTGCATGTGATTTAAGAATGTCTGTTAGAAATGGATTGCTATAGAAGCCATTGTAACATGAAGCACTTGTATATTCATGGAGAGGATACTGAAGTTTAGTAACTATACTTGAATCAGAAATCACTGTATTAAAAAGGTCAGCCAAAGCTGAGAACAACTGGCTTTTCAGAGGACAGGTAGCCTAGCAACAAAGTCACTTGGTCAAGCCTGTAATTTCATTACCAGGATTGATGAAGTCTCATGATGGGGGACCAAGACTATTAACAGACAGCAACTACTCCATTCCAAGGTCCACTTTTCACCAGCTCTAACAAGGAAAACTAGTGCAGGAGTTTAGTAGTGCAAGAAGAAAAAAATCACACATCGCCAAGTTCAAAGAGAGAATGGCAAGGAGGACGAAATGGACAGTATAATGGATTTTTCATCAAAAATATAAAGCACAGCGCATGTGAGAACCCTGAACAGGCTTAAAATACACCACACTAAACCACAGCCACCAGTGTTCAAGAAACTTGGGAGCTTTCTGGGCTTCCGAAGACATTACATTTAAACAGCTCTACATTATAGAACAACTGGGTTTGTGTTTGGAATGCAAACTCTAATTGAGGAGCAGTACCACAAGAGCAACAGTTTCAGTGGCTCCTGAAATTTAAGAATTACTCATAATCCAAACTGCCTGAGCAACTGTCCAAACAACAGTCAGTCCTTTGTATTGCAACATCTGTTTGAAACACTTCAGAGACTTATGGTTGATGCAGGCATCGTCTAGAAGTAGCCAGAAGCTTTTAAATTCACTTTATTTATTAAACTTTTATTAAAAGAAAATAAATGATGCAATTAAAGCCTAGCCATACTTGAAAAATCTTTGTAGCTCAGACAAGTATAGCAGTTTTAGGTGAGTGCCCATATTATTGGACTATAAGAGAGTCATTAACAAGGTCAAGATGAATGTACAGACTTGTAGCAAACATACATCTTTCCTTCCTGAAACACACTGTTTAAATTTTGTGCCTTAAGAACAAGATACCAATACTGGCAATATTAACAGCAACTGCTCTTCAGACACTGCTTCATGTTCATGACACTCAACTGAAATAACTCTACACTCAACTCTTGCATCTCCCTCATGGCCTTAGTGCTTTCATTAAAAAAATGAAACTTTCTATCTGATGAAGACCTAGACATTTCTATCCAAAATATTGTGAATAAATAAGGAAGTTCAAAACTGCTAATGAAACAACCAAACAAAACACAGTATGTAACTTGGTTTCTGGAAGTGTTTTATACATGGGCTAATATGGAAAAATGTCTTCTTAGAAGAAGGAAATTAATTTTCCAGCAATGTTAGTTTACAGTGAGTAAACTGAAACAGTTTTTTCCTACTAACTATGCCAAAAATACATTTAAGGAGTCAAAAATGTTTGCTTCTTCCTTCCAAGCATACTATGAACCGACAAGGAGAAAGCAGCAAAGAGGACTAAAGAAAAAGTACACTGCTCTTATCAGACAAGCACAGTAGTAAGCGACGACTATGCTGCATGCCAGCATTCCCAGTTACAAGTATCTCTATTCCCAACTACAAGCCAGAAAACTACAAAAATTTGAGGAAGGAGAAAAGAAGCGAAAAATATTTATTTTTCCACTCTTCCTACAGATTTCACAAATTTAAAATGGAATAATTTCTCAAGGCTAAAAAGTTTAATGTGGCTATAAATTCACAAGCCGCTTAACTTCAAATGAAGGTTTTCCCTATCAGCACATGAATTTTGAACAACCATTAACCTTAAAAATTCTGGAATCTAAAAAAATTAAAGATATTTTTTTCTTCCTGGTCTTCTTGATCAATTGTTGTTCTTTTTCATGTGTCATCCCGAGTTACATTTTTGACAGGTCATTTCTCTATATTCTGTTTTCCATGTATAACCACATTAAGACAATCAGCTGATAGTCACAGGATATTAAATAAATAACATAATATTCCTGATAATCAGTGTAAACTAGACTTCTACCACTAGTTAACTCATTAGATTTAAAACTAATTTTAAAAATAGTAAAGTATTTTTCATTATGGAGCTGATAGATCATTCTGATTAAAAGAAAAAAGGTATCAGGATAAACATCAGGAAAGTTTTTCACCCACAAGGTAGCTGGGAACTGGAACAGGCTCCACAAGGAACTGGTCACTACAGCAAACCTGACAGAGTTCAAGAACTTTTTTGACAACGCTGTCAGGCATATGGTGTGACTCTTGGAGTTGGGATTCTTGCACAAGGCCAGGAATTGGACTCAATGACCCTGATGGGTCCCTTCCAACTCAAAATATTCTATTATCCTATTCTACAATCCTATGAAAAAAACCAACTGATTCTTAGAATAGAATAGCACCAGGAGAAAAAAGGAGCTGGCATTACTAGTCAGCTGTATCTTTTCACTGTTACATTCTTAGGTATTAGCACTCTGCATATGCAGTAGCACTAAAATTCAGAGGACAAACCTGGATTCTGCAGAGGTATTTATTTCAAGTTCAGGCACAAGAAAATGGAGGAACAAAAACCATAACAAGGTGTGCCTGTGTCAGCAGTAAGAGCATGCGGTTTCATGTTATACTTAATCTGCTGGAAATGAGGGCGTGGGTATGGAGGAGGAAACACACCAAAGGAGCAGCCCTGCTCTAACTGTACAATCCTGCTGCTTCCCTGGAATATGTGCTAGCAATCATGCAGCTGCAAGATGAACCCATCTGGTGTACTAATCCAGCGAGGAGCTCTACCTTTTACTGGGTTCATTTTTCACCTGGCTGGAGCACCAGTAACACCCAGTTACAAGCCATGTCTTACTTAGGAATCCCCGAGAAGTTCAGTTGATATTGTACCCAAGGAAGAACTCAGGTGCTGAGGTAGCCTAGCCAAGAGAACGACTGTCCTCAGTGTTACCTCTCGTTGGCTTGCTCTTTATGAGCAACGTGTATGAGGTGAACAGTAAGAGAATTAGCTAAACTGCTTCACACTCCCACCTCTATATGTGTGTGAAGCGTTAAATCAGGGGAGAAATCAGTTTTCCACCCTGGGCACTTTTCTTGGCAATGGGCCGACCCAAAATAATAGCAATTAGTTAAGCAGAGAGGACAGAATGTGGCAGAACTCAACAAGAAATCGAAAGCTTTCAAATGCCCTTCTTTCTGATGTTGTCTTCTCAATGCAAGCCTCTGTGTAATCTTCTAGCTGTTTTGCAGCATCACTAAAGTCTTGAAATTGCTTTTTAAAAAACCCAACTACTCAAAAAAAAAAAAAAACCCACACAAATCCAAACAAAACAAACAAAAAGCCCCACAAACCAAAACCAACAAACAGCATAGAAGATTCAGACACACTAAATTACAGAATTATTTTGTTTTCAAAGAACACTGGCAACAGGGAAGGTAAAACCTCATATTCTATTTTCAAGGGCTAAAATCAAGCTGATAAATGCCAAACATAAAAGAACAGTGAAAAAACCTCATGTATTTCCATTTTTATTGGTGTCTTCCATATCACTGTCTTGTACTATATCCACAGTCAATTTTGTCTAATGAACACTTATAGATCAGGTTTTGAATCATGAAGAGCATTTCACAGTAAAATATGAATAACAACATGGGACTATCTCAACCAAGATTTTCAGTGATGCAATTGCTACAAATCAGATCCTCCTGGGGTTCACAGTAGAAAGCACAGCTCAAGATGCACTGATAAAATCAGCTAAGCCTCCTTCACCATGTGATTTCCACAGGCAGAAGCTTACCAAGGCTGGAAGAACAAAGCCTGTCACCAGGTCTGTAGAGAAGAACTAAAAAGAATAAAAAAATTTAAAACCAATTAAAAAGCTACTAAATATATGAGCTACAAGGGCCTTGAATGAAATAATGATGAACAGTTGCAACTATGCTGTTATTTATCTGTGTCACATTACTTTACATGCCATGGAAGACTTCTTTCCTGTTTTATACCCTTCAAGGACACAGGATCCTACTAAGACCTGGTGTTTTGGCATTCTGTGAGGTCATACCTGAAGCCCCAGAAGTGAAGTCTCCCACGGCAGTAACTCACAAAACAGAACCAGAGCAAAAATGTCTTTGCACCTCTGCATCAGTCTGACTACAAGTTCCTAACACAAAGGTGGACACTGGAAAAGTTCACCAGTCCAGCCTAATCCGTCTTGGGCACTAACTGCAAAAGCAAAAAGCCAAGTCTCAAGAATTACAACTTGCAGTATTTAATCAGTTAAAGCATATTCTAGGATAGCTGCACAAAACCTAACACTGATACACACTAATTACAGTTCTTGGATTTTTTTTTTTATTACTAGAAACCCAGATACACTTATCTTCTTGGAACATGCATTTTCTGCTTTCAAGGGCATCAAAAGAAAAACATTTCACTTTGAAACAGTAAGTCGTAAGTTAATTGGTCCATTTTATCAGATTTCAGAATCTGAAAGAAATCTGCCAGAAAAAGTATGATCTTGGCAAAGTCATATAATGCCCTGTCCAATGCTTTACAATGCCAAATCCATTCCATTCAGAGTATTTTTCACTTCTAAATGGTCCATCATTCTACTAAACGGTCCATCATACTACAGATGACATAAGAAAATCACAAATTTAATGTATGAAAACATTTCATTCTCTTCAGCAGACGCCAAAGGTAAGTGAATGCAACTTGAACAGAATAGCATTTAGACTTCAAATCAGGAGGACAGAGAACACAGATTATATAAGAGAAGAAAAGCGATACTTTAAGTCAACTATTTAACAGGAAAGGCAGATGACAACAGAAAAACCTCATGTCTTTTTTGCTGAAATCTGCATGAAAAAAATTAACTAGGAAAAATATTTATGGCAATTAATTTTTAGCAAAGAGTCAGAAGCGTGGATTAGGAAAGAAAAATACTAATTAAGTATTTATGCAAGTTCAATGCATTTAAGTCACCAGAATATGACAAAACTGATCCAAATTTCCAGGAAGAACTAGCCAAAGCAATTACTGAACCATGAGAAATAACTGCAGAGATCTTTTGTAGAAAGATGAGATCACAGGAGACTGAAGTCAGGCAAACAAAAGGAGGACCTTAGATGCTTCTGCCGAACACCCAAAGGTTTCACAATAAAGCTGAGCTATTAAAGCAGCTGCTCCCTCCTGCCATGGTTCATCTTGTTCCCTCCCATACTGACAACCTGGTTCTGAAGCTTGTTCGACCTCTTAGTGAGCCAGTTTTACTGAATCGCCTTTCGCTTCAGTTCCCTAGATGAACTAGCTGCTCATCAAGTGGCCAGACAAGCATAAAGGATATCATCAGCAATTAACCCTTCCAGCAGCAGCCAGTTATTACATCCACTCAGTCACAGTATTAAGTCTCACACTAATTTTGAGAGGCAGACAGAAAGACGTGAGAACAAGCAATCAAACACTGATATCTTTATTACAGCATTTAAGAGTGCAACCATTTTTCCTACTCTTAAAGCACCCTAAACTTGCTGGGCAATTCTGTAATACAAAGATTTGAAAACATGCTTTGGCTGCAGTAACTCCACAAGCGAGCAGGAAGTTTGAAATCCCATACTGTAAGACGTGGTGTCTTGTTTCTGGGGAAGGCCTAGCCAAAATGTAATTGCAGTCTATACACAGAGTACACCAGAGTCTGCTACTTGAGTAGTCCCAATCTTGAAGCTACAAGAAGTAACAACTGGCCAGCACAGATTTGTTTTGAAAAAAGAATCTGACCTCCTTTTGATAAGATAGCCAAACTACTTAAAAGGAAAATGATACATGTTACAGATCATGACCTCTCTAAGGTTTTTGGTATTGTTTTGCCTTACAGCAAAGTAACTCAGTCTACAGGAAATCACAGAGTAGCTCAAGCACTTGCGAACAGTGCTCTCAAGCCCAAGCTACCAGTCTCCAGCCAAACCAAAATGGGATTTTCATTATCAGCAGAAATCTGTGTTGTTTCATTTGTGACAGATACAATACTTTCAGACACAGCTAAAAGCTGTGGAAAGCTGGTATTACACAAGTGGCACATTCTCGAGTGCAGAAAACACAAGATCATAATGTGACGACAGAAACTGCCTCAATGGACATCAGCATGCTGACTTGGACGAGTGCATAGTGTTCCATACAGGATAGGAGTCTAATGACAAAAATGACAGGGAATTTGAGCATCAGCCCTCGGAGAAGCACAGAGCAAGTATGCTGCTGTTAAAAAAAGAACTGCAGAAGGACAAATCTGCTCTACTCAACATCAGCGCTGTCCCATTCTGCACAAGATTTCAGGAAAACACAGACATAATTAGGCTGAGGTTTCACAGTAGCTTCAGTCAATCTAGTTGCTGGCTGTCACAGTCCCACTCTCTGCCTCCCACTGGCTTCAGTACCGATCTGACCAGTGCTTGCTGGCAGCACTACATCAACAGAAAACCTACCCTGCTTCAGAAAAAAAAAATGTTTTCTGCCAGTTTGGAGCCTGAATCACCTCAAGCACTGATGGGAGCAAGACAGGCAGGCAATCATAATAGCAGCAGTCAGATAGTTTAAACTGTTAAGAGAATGGCAGCTTAGTTCTGACAAAAGCAACAAGTACACTGAGGTACAGCAAGCGTGACCCACGTGATGAAGCAGAATAAATCTGTTTGCTGAAGCCAGAGAACACATAACTAAGATGGAGAACACGGCTACAATTGCAAATTGGCACAAGATCTCTTTGAAAACGAAGAATGGTTCACTAGAGATGGGAAAACAGAATCTGCTCTATTTGTAGCAAAGATGACGTCAGGCATTAGGACAAGCACTTCAGTTATAAAGACTGTCTGCTGTAGCACTCCAATACCTACAGGGGGGACATCCTCACAGCACTTAACAAATTTTCTTACCATCAGAGTAGGAGAAGATTTGGCAACAGTGTGGATCTCCTTATTAAACATAATTCTAATTACTCATATTATCCAAGTCCAGGGCAGTGTATACAACACAGGTTAAAATGCCATTCAAGAATGCAGCAAAGGTACAGGGGGATCTTTGCTAGCAACAGTTAAAAAAGTAGGATAACTTTCCTAAAGCACTAAACAGCTTAAATGTCCAATTTAACTGTTCTGTCTCACATGAAGTCCTGGAAGAACAAAATACACTGTGTATCTCTGTCCTAAAGGATTATTTAAGTTCCTATGTACTTTATCCATCAGAAACAATGTAATTGTTCTCTTGAGAAGCAAAGATGGATGAGGCCATTTCACCCTCGCTACCATTCGGTGGAATTTACTACATTCAAACAAAAGCAGCAACTATATTACAGTATACAGGGAACCCAATGAACACAGGTAACATGTAATTCATAAAATTAAAGAACACTCAAGGTCAAACTAAAGTTATCAAGAGCATGGCTTTAGAGATTACCTGCCATATAAGCAGAACAACTTACCTAATTGCAGCATCTCAATCACACAAGAAAGAAATTCAAAAACTGGAAGTTTTTCTGGTGCAAAGCTGGCATTATAAAAACTCACAGTCAAGGAACATACCCCAAGTTCTGCAACAGGGTTAAAGAACCTAAAATTGAACTTTTTTTTTAAAGTGCCATTCCTTCAGGCTTGCCCTTATTCAAAGGAAAAAGGGAGCAAGAAAATTCCTGTATAAAAACTTTTATAAAATGAAAAATTATGAACATTTCAAATTAGATAGTTTTAATCAAATTTTTCAATATTCAGGAAGAACAGTAATTGCTCCCCAGGAAGTTTTATCAGGCATGGTAAACTTGGTCAAAACTTTGTGGGAGGCTCAATAAAAGTGATAAAAACGCCTCTCTAGGAACAAAACCCAAGTGACTACAAGATCTGGATGTTTAAATGAAACCTGTTCAGCTACTGTCAACAACAGACTACAAACAGCTACCAGGAGTCAGTGGGGGTGTTTGTTTCCACTCAAATAAAATCCACTCTGTTATGATACCATAATTTTTTCTGCTGCCGCAGATTAAGTTGATTGCAAATGTACTCTCAAATAAAAGGCAAAGTGAAAGAAACTATGTAAGGTCTTCCCTTCTCCTCCCCCTAGACTCTGTGTTCAGCCTGTCCAGTTAGCAAATCCTGCAAAAAACAGCTCTAGGTTTTCTTTAACCTATTAGCAAATGGAAGAGGCACACGAAAGGATCTGGTGAATCCCAGAACAGTGCACGGTGCCATTTGGAAATCGGGAAGCATGAACTCCCCCATGCTGCTGGCAGCAGTAAGCTATGGTAATTACCTCTCATGTAACTTCACCGTTCTTTTAAATGTCTGTAGCCAATCTGGTTCTCCAAACAGCCATTTATGCCCAGAGATGGGAGGCAAAACTTCTTGCAGTAGGAGTGCTGGCTGTGAAGTATTCGCCCAAAACCCTCCCACAACACTCAAAGCTGCTGCAGGGAAGTTTGCCTTTCAGGTGACACACCAGCCTTGATTATTTAACTACCCCGATACAAGAATAAAAATTACTTTTGTCCACGAGCAAAATTACATATATTTAAAATAAAAGAACATACCTAGGGTACCTTTACCCCACTCACCAGCAGAACGCTGTGCACAGACCCTTGAGCACGGTCCCGTGCCCTGCCTGACTGGCAAACACGGCCGTGCCGCGCTGCCCGCGCAGGGAGCGCCAGGCCCGCGGGCGGCTCTGCCGGGCTGCCCGGGGCGGGGGGCGCCTTCCGTGCGCGGCACCGCCGCCCCTCCGCGCCGGGAGGAGCTGGACACGGCTCCTGCCGGCCGGACCAGCAAGGCAGCAAGGGCAGCCCCAGCTCCGCGCGGCCGGGGAGCGGCACCGGCAGCCCGTGAGGGGCTCAGGAACCCCGCGGCAGCGCAGGGCAGAAGTTACCGGCGGGGCCGGGGCGCTGACAGCTACGCACTCCCAAAACCCTCCCTCCCGCCCCGGGCAGCGGCGCGGGGACCACCCCGGTTCGCTACCTTGTCGCAGTAGAGCCCCACGAGCTGCTTCATGCGCCAGTGCGGGGCGGAGAACACGTCCACCTCCTCGGGGAAGGGAGCCATGTTCTCCCCATGGAGCCGCGCTCCCGGCGGCGCGAACGGCGGCGCGAGCATCCGCACCGCGCGTGCGCCCGCCCCGCGTGACCGCGCCCGCCGTCCCGCGCGTGCGCGGCTGGCTCCGCCCCTTCCCGCGGGGAGCGGCAGAGCCGGGCCTGGCTCGGCCCGGGCGGGCCCTGCCGGGCGGGTCCCGGTGTGGAGTGCTCCCGCTCGCAGGCACAGCACTAGGCCCGTTCAAGTGAGGACTGTACGACTTGTGATCTGATGCCTTGGCCACGCCAAGGTAGCAGCTTGTGGATGTAAAAAACATTTACAGAATCAGTTAGGTTGGAAAAGAGCTCTGAGGACATGGACTCCAGCCCGCGACCGAACACCTTGTCTACTAGACCATGGCACTGAGTGCCACGTTGTCTTTCCTTAAAGACACCTCCGGGGACGGTGACTCTATCACCTCCCTGGGCAGCCCATTCCGATGTGTAATCACCCTTCCTGTGAAGAAATTCTTCCTCATGTCCTACCTAGAGCCTTCCCTGGAGCAGTTTAAGACTGTGTCTTGTCCTATTGCTATTTGCCTGGGAGAAATGACTGACTCCCACCTGGACACAGCCTCCTCTCAGGTGTTTGTAGAGGGCAGTGAGGTCCCCCTTGGTCTCCTCCAGGCTAAACACCCCCAGCTCCCTCAGCTGCTCTTCATAGGACTTGTGCTCTGTTGCCCTTCTCTGGACATGCTCCAGCACCTCAGTGTCCTTCCTGAATTGAGGGACACAGAACTGGACACAGGATTTGCAGTGTGACCTCGTCAAGAAAGGTCCTAGGAGAGCTATTTGTATATGCTGCAGCACAGAATCTATGCCCAACGTTTTGCAGCATTTGTGCCAAACAAGTAAAGTTAAGTGTGTTTGTTTAACATCCAAGGCAAATGGACCAGAAACACCTGGCTGTCATACTAATCTGCTTGTGCAACTTTTCAAAGTAAACAGGAACACTGGGCCAAGTTGAGATTGCACATCCATTTGACAAAAGCTGTAACTGTCAACCAGCGTGTAGTGTTGTAAAACTGTTGACCAGCATTGCAATGTTCAGTAAATGTCACCAAAATTCTTTGTCAAACACACAATAGATGCAGCAGGCCTTTCTGACTGAAAACTGTACAAAGTCTATGTTGCAGATATTAAATGTATTTGAGCTAGCGAGGTCATAGGTGTAAGCAATTCACTGTAAACATTTCAGCAAAGTCACGTGAGTTTTTAGTCCGGTATTTCTCAACATACTAATACTGGGAATAAAATGCTGGTAAAAGCAGTAAGTAGTGAACTAAGCAGAAGAGCTCATGTTATGTGTTACTTTGCTGACACTGAGCACAATAATCTTTTTATCTCTTTATCTAAGGAAATGAGTCTTAAGCAATTGTAGTACTAGGCGTTTCCTTTTCCATGAATCCTTTCCTCCTCGAAGGACTTTTGAACACACTGACCTACTTAGCCATGTTTGCAAATATGTACGAACCTTGGAAGGTTAAATTCTTACAACTTCGGGGTGGGAAAAAAAAGCAGTTACACAGGAGGGAAGAAAGGAAGGCAAAGCACAGGTGTTACGCAGCTGGCTAGCCAGCACACGGCTGTGTTTACAGCTTGGCAAGTGAGCAGAGCTCTGGGTTTGGGCTTGAGCATGTCTTTCACAGAGAGTGTGCCCTGGCACGCAAGGGAGCCGGCAAGACCTTGTGTTACTGCTGTAGGTGGACTTATGCACTGAAGACACAAACCCTTAAGAAACAATGTTTGAAGTTCATGGCTTACAAAGGAGCCTGTGAATATGAGGTTCTATTTCCAGGCCTAAAGCATGTGGTCATACAGAATTGAGGTTATTCTGCCAGAAATTCATGCTTGAGTAGTAGCAGAGGATTAACGTTACTGTCTGTTACACCTTCCTACTGCTGGAACTTACCACTCCCCTCTGATAGAAATAACAGGAGAGAACATGTTGGTTCCTCATTTTCTGGGGTTCAGAATGTAAACATATGCTGAATTTCATGGTTGTTTGGGTTAATACTCAGTTTGTGAACTACAGAATCTCCAGAGCAGATATGCTGCCAATTTTCTGACGTTTCTTCATGGGCAATAACATCTTCTAGGAGAGAGGGACAGAGAGTGAGGAACAGTGATCTGCATCCACCATGAATTGCCAGACCTCAGGAGGCAAGATGGACAGCCAGTTTGTGGCAGTGAATTACAATACTACAAGAAAAATATTTAGAACAAAGCTAGAACACTAATTTAAAATGGCTATGCTGAGTCAGATCAGAGGCCCTCTGGCCTGATGTTGTGTTTCTAGAAGTTGCCAGTGAGGAAAGGAAGCTTGGTAGGAGTTGAAATGGGGATCCCAACAACTCTTGGATCCAGTTCCTCTGGGATGTTATGACAGGTTGTCTATTTGCTAGGGAACCCACACCTTCTTCCCCAAGGTGCTGTGTCCTAACCTAGTGTGTACTTGGAGAAACGTTCAGTATCTATCTGTATGACTTCTTAACTTACACTGTATATTTCAAGCGAAAGTTCTAGCCTTGATGCAAAAATCAGTGACAATTTCTGCACATTTCGGTATAGAAGATCACATCACGTTCTGGTTTCTGTTAGACCCTGAAATTACTGAGCGAAATTTGGTTGCAGCAAAGTTAATAATAAAAGAAAATGTTCAGTGACTTCCATGGACTATTGCACTCTCTAATCCTGAATCCAAAGTATTGGCTTGAAACCATTTGATCATTGTTCTGATGCCCTATCAGTAGGACATGGAGAGGTTAGGAACAGAAATAGGAAGAAAAAGCATTAGAGAAGCAACAGGAGTAAAGTGCATGATTTCCTGTGTCTCCACCATATCAAGCACAACATTGCATATCCATTTCTGTGTAAATCTGGCTTTCCTGAAGACTCTGATGCAGGTAGCAACCAATTGGCTATCTTTTATCACATTTATAGTAGAAATCCATCATCAGGAATTTACTCAATGATTAGCAAGATTTTTCCCTCAGCAAAATCCGCCAGCTGAGTACCAGTGCATCAATGGAAGTGTGACACTACACAAATAAGTACACAAAAAATAAAGTTATATATTCACTGAGGGAAAGAAAGAAAAGAAAAGAAAAGAAAAGAAAAGAAAGAAAAAGAAAGAAAGAAAGAAAGAAAGAAAGAAAGAAAGAAAGAAAGAAAGAAAGAAAGAAAGAAAGAAAGAAAGAAAGAAAGAAAGAAAGAAAGAAAGAAAGAAAGAAAGAAAGAAAGAAAGAAAGAAAGAAAGAAAGAAAGAAAGAAAGAAAGAAAGAAAGAAAGAAAGAAAGAAAGGAAAAGAGAAGAACCAGCATGCTCCTCAGAAATGTGATTGCAAAAATATTTGGAGGTTGAATACAAAATACTTGGAGGTTGAATTTATTTTTTTTTTAAGAAAAAAAACCCAATGTGGTTGTATTTGCAGCAGTGTGTACCGGAGAATATTCTGAAGATTAGATTGATTGGTGCCTTTTGATGTTCTAACAGAGTACTTAGGGGAAGAACCTGGAGGAGAATGACAGCAGAAGCTGAAGACATTTGTTCAGTGCACAAGATATAAGTCATACTCCTTATGTGTTTCATTATGATTAATGACTGCAAGGCAGGTTTTTTTCACAAAGACATGATGCGCATGTCATCACACCAAAATGCCACTGTCAGCTGACTAATGTTACCCCTCTGTGTGATACAAGATAACTCGACGACTTGGGTATTTACACTGTCGTTGCTGTAACTGCGCATTTTAGTGGTTTTTTGGGGTTTTTTTGGTGTTTTTTTTTTTTTTTTTTTTATGCTTTCAAGCATTTTTTTGATAGTTTAAGAAAGTGTAGCACAGCAACAACTATTAAGCGAACCAAAGGCATCCTAAGTATGCAAGTGGCAAGGGTGTTTTTCCTCCCTTTACGGAGATACACTGCAATTCTCTTCAGTTATCACCAGGTGGCCTTAAAAGTTTCTCGTTTTTCTGAAGTAGGGAATAGTTTAGACACGAGGAAGTGATGTATCCCTGTGCTGCAATCGTTTCAGGAAATAGTTAGGTTATATTTTCCAGTAAGGTTTTCTTTTCCGCTTTTGTCTTGTGTACTGAGCTGTAGCTAGTACTGAAAATATTAAACGTTCAGACTGCAGGTTTCCATTTAAATTGTACCATTGAACTCTACTTTTTTATTTCTTTTTTTTCCTTTTAAGAGTTTGGATTGTCAAGAATTCATGATGATGAGCCTTTTTTTTCCTCTTTTATTTGTCTCTGTTCTGTGTATGAACAGCTTCTCAGGAGTGCAGGGAAGGAAATGGAAAGGTGAAGGTACTACTCAAAACCTGGAAAGTATTGTCATTGGAAGATGCTATGATTATATTAGAATTGTGAATCCTGCTGTTGGGTAAGTTTTGCTTGTTTCTGGATTAGTTTTTTATGTTCTGTACAAAATGGTTGTTAATCAGAAGCTTGATGATTTGCTTCTAGCCATAAAAGTGATCCTTTTGAAGCCAACATGCTTGTAGCTGTCTGGAAACAACAAAATTACAAAATTACTTTGACAGATATAATATTTTAAGTAAAGTAGTGTAATTGAGGTAAGATTTTTGATCCTTCAGTTCTTTATTTCACTTTTTTTGCCACCCCCCCCCCTCCCCAGTTACTTTCTGCAAGGAGAGCAACACACAGAAATGACAGGGATGGTGTTTTAGAAGTACCAAATCTGACAGCAGTCCTGGGAAGACCAGCTTTGCCTTGCATGCCTGTATGTCAGGTCATGTACAAAGGGGAATACCTCATTTCATAGCTATCCTTTGGTATTAAAGAAACCTGTTTAGCTTATCCACCTGAAAAATTAAGTACTAATCAACTGCTCAAGTAGGATCTGTGAGCTTCTATTGGCTGTGGTAATTATACAGAACTGGAGGTAAATCACACACTTTGTTAAAATGAGCACTTTTCTGTCTTCCTTGCATTGTAAGGGCTTCAGTAAAAAGGAAGAAAATAAGAAGGACAATCTCCTGGAGTTCAGCCCTTTATTCTGCCATTAAAAACTTGTCCTAAAAGTGTGAAGAGGTATTTGCAGAGGGGCCCTATCTGGGTTCCTGTAGCATTGAATTGCTGTCTTAAAACAGGGTTAGGTGATACTTCAAAAATCACCTCAATTGTCCAACCTCCCATTTTCAGTTCCTGTTGCAAAAGAGGAAGATAAAGGACTTAAAATTTTTTTTTGCTTTTAACAAAGACAAAACAATATACTTCTGCACAATAACACTCCTAACCTTTCAGAAGTGTTTTCTTTCAAGTTTCTTATGAAGGAAAAAAGATCATCCTAATGGAAGTAACACAGTGCATGAATTTAAGTGAAACAGTTCAAGCTTGGCAAATTTATAAACATGTCACAAAGGAAGGTGAAAGTAAACTTTAAGTGTAGATTTCTACATTCCTACAATATATTATATGTGAACTTAGTTGTATAGGTAATCTGGTCTTGCAGTAGGCTCTAGATAGGTAGAGCTTTTGCAGGACTTAACAGATGCCACTTCATTTATATCTGAAGCAGGACATGAATAATAATACAGAATATGCTGAAATGAGCAACATAAAGAATAGTTATTGTAGAAATTTGAACCATATTGTTAACTGATTTGGACTGTTAGAGATATAAATGCAATATTCTGGAAAACATTTCTATGTAAAACATGTCTCATCTTTATGATAGTTTTGGGATTTACTGAATTCTGGTTACATTTTCACAACATGATTTTGAAATTGAGAGGTTTGAATGTGTTCATCAAAGTATTCTTGCTCAGGATAGCATGAAGCCAGGCAGGGCATTAGGACTATTTTCCTGAATTTAGACCAAAAATGGCATTATTGAAAGAAGAGCTACACAACTGTTTTCTTATAACGTGGGGATTTTTCTCTTTCCCTGAGGTGTATAAGCAAATAATGTAATCCAAACAAAATAGAAATTTCATATTGCACAGGTGCAAAATAGATATTATAATTATTAATAGCCCTTTCTGTTCATTGTCTGTTTCTTAGTTGCCCCTGGCTAGCTTTTATAGAGATGTGACCACGCGGATAGGTTTTGCTTCTGAATTTATGCACAAATTTTCTAAAAATACTTTGCTAACTTAAAGGAAGCTAGCAAAGCATGTCTTTACACTGCAAGATAGTTAAAACATAAATATGTTTATAGGAACATAATAAAAACTTTCCCATGTGTTGAAACAGAATATGCAAAATGGCAATCCAAAGAAGCATTTTACAAAATGCTGTGGCCATGCAGAAGTGAGGAGTTTGAATTAAGACCATTGAATTAAGACCACTGAATTAAGACCAATGTCAAATTAAGACCATTTGATGTTTCCTAACATGAGTAGGCTAAATAACACAAATGTTCCTCTAATGCTTTTCTTCCATATTTGTTTATTTGTAGCATATCATGAAAGCTTTGAAAACAATTTTTTAACTAAATAGTGTGAAATTAATCTGACTTATTAGGGTCTAAAAGATTAGAAGGAATTGTCCTGAACTGCAGTCCTTCACCACCCTGTAGTTTCAATAAGTGTTTTTGCTAGCTAAGAAGTTTTGAGTATCAGAGCAGAATAATCCTTTTGATTTACAAGCTGTTCAAAACTGGGTGAGAAGTCATGAAAAAAAAAGCAATATGTGAATTAACTAGAAAGTTACTGAGGGATGCACCTGTCAAGAAAGATCTTAAAAGTTCAGTTGATCATAACCCACAAGTACTAACGTAAGTGCTTCAAGTAGAAAGCTCTTTAGCAAAATGAAACCTAAGTATATACAATTGTCAGAAGCCAAAGTATAACAGCTTGAAATCAGAAATAGGGTTCAAATTCTTTTATTAAGTAAATCTGTTTAAACCTTGAAACTACTGATTAAGGATCATACTGCATCACTGAAAATTTTCAGGTCAAGATCTATATCTGCTTATAGTATCTAGGGAATTTTTATATAGTTGTGGGAAGCATGACCAGAGATTTCTACAAGAAAATCTGTGGTCTGTTTCCTGCATAGCTTATCACAAGGGCTTCTTTAAAGTGTCTGTGACATTCAGTGTCACAAAGCAGCTCCCCAAAGAATCTGTACCAGCAGAAACCATGCTGTGTATGGATGATACTTAATGAGCAAAACATTGTAATGGCAAAGTTTGATTTACTTATCAGGACTACTATTGTTCAAGCTAGAGCTTTGCAATGACAGCTATTCATGTTAGGAAGGCTGTATGCACATAAAGTAATTATTCTGTTGTGCAGAGTGTTCCTGGCATAGACATTGTCACAGCATTATGTAGGGAAGGTACTGTGGAAAACTGGTGAAAGTAGAAATTCCCTTCTTTATTACTCCAGGCAGGCTCAGAGCTGTGACAGGTGAGATCCTGAAAGTCCAAAGAGATAGGACACTTCCATCTGTAGACAGCCCGTCTTGTCCCTCCATGGAGGTTATTGTCCTCAAGAGAGAGCTGGCAGAAGGGAAATGTTGGAGTGCACAGCCTAGCGTCTTATTTCAGCCCTTGAACTGTTGAATGCTAGCAACATACTTGTAGTTCTTGTAGCTACTGCATAGTGACAGTGTGTGTCCCTGTCACACAGTCCCTGGTCATTGTACTCATTCCAACAAGATAAAACTCCACAGTCCCAGGGCCTAGAAGCCGAAGGCATCTCTTTGTCACCATCATTATTCTACTATCAAAGCTTTTTAGCAGCTCATCCTGTATTTGAATCTGACATTTTAAGTGTAGTATTGCAGTCCAGCAGTGTTGGATATTTAGCTATGGTTTATTTGAAATGGTTTATTTTAGAATCTGGAAAATTTCAAAGAAAGCTTTTTCTTCAGAATTTCTACAGTGTAGGATAACTCCCTATGTATTCCATACCTACTAAGATTTTTGTTGAATCATAATGTGTTTCTAATTCCACACTCTAAATTCTAATATTTTCCTTGCTACTTCTTCCTTATCTGCTTCAGTTATGACTCAGAAGACAAGATCTCTATGCTCTTCCTGAGCTACAAGTTTTTTACACACTAGCTTCAGTTTTCTGCTTTAGCCTTATACAGATTTTAATTGGGGTATTTGAAGGAGTTGAGAACAAGTATCTTTCTTGCTCAGCTTTGAAAAAACAATTTTGCTATTTTTTTTAATGATTACAGTGAGAAGAATTGTACACAAATATGGGAAGCATTTAAAAATGCATTTATTAACAAGGATCCTTGCAGCATTCTACCTAAGGATTATGAATTATTTATCAACCTCACATTTCACACGATTCCACCTAACAAGGTAATAATTTTTTATGTTAATTGCCCTGTGACGTACAACAGACTTTACATGACACAGCTCAAAATTGACGAGTCATTCTGTAACTGATTTATGAGTCACTCTTTTTGACCCGTCTGTAGTTTGTAAACTAGACTCTGTAGTTTATAAACTGGACTCAGACTTGATAGCATGTTTCAATGTGTTTGGCTCCATTTATTTTATGAGTAACTTCTCAGCAATGTCTCTCCTTTCGTACTACAGAGATCCCCCATTTTTCCTGTTGTGCTGGAAGCTCTGCCATAGTCCCTGAACTTCCACTTCTACTTTTCCTTAAATTAGGTGCTCTGGCTACAAATGATGTGCCTGCTATCACCTTTTGCTTTTACTCCTCTCAGCTAAGTCTCATGACAGTGCCATGTTAAACATTGACACACTGAACAAGCAAAAGCAGAAATGAGAGAGGACGTTGTTCTATGCCAGAGAACAGTAAGGGTTTGATGTGCTGGCAATTGCGAAGAACTGTGGAAGTGCAAACGATGTGTTGTGTTTTAATGCAGCTTTTCCTCTAGCACAATTGTTCCTCATTTCTAAATGATACAAGCTAAACCAACAAATACTACTGTCAACATAGCTTAATTCATGCAGAGTTCTACAAACACAGAAATAACATCTAGACATATGGGGTTTTTTCACACCGTAAGCCAACATAGCAACGTGAGAGATTTCTGGTAACATATATCTGGTGTAAAACTATCTTCCTTTTTTCTTCTTCCCCTAAATCTGTCTGCTGAGGCAGGCAGAGCTAGACCTATCTATATTTAAAAGAGGACTATATCCTTTCTCATCAAACTAGTACTGTTCCTCAAGTCACTTGTGATCAGAATTTATACCTCTGGAAAATTGAAAAACTTTGTTCCTTTAAACAGATAGCTAACATTTCTGGTTATTAACTTGATTTTGAAAGAAATACTAAAACATGTTTTCAGCTGTTTTCAATACCCCGTAATCTCACTGTGTCCGCACCTAAGTGTTGGTACATTTCTTCTCTATGTTTTTTTTTTCCTAGTCTCTTTTCTGGGAAAATAATCAGCTACTAGTCAGTAGCTTTGCTGACAGAGGACGTCGCTACATGCCTCTGGCTGATACTCTGTTTGGCTTTGTTGGAGATCTTCTGAACTGGTGTGGGCAGGCAGACAGCCCTGGTAAGACAATGAGTGCTATGTTAAACATTTGTCTGTAAAACCATAACAGAGACCAACTGCTGTGTCCTGGAGAAACTAAATTTGCTCTTAGCCCATGAAAAATCTGGGATAGCTTCACTGTCTTGTTCTCTCTTGTATCATGTGAATGTTTACCACTGTAGTCAGGGGAGCACACAGTGAAATCTAAATGGTCCTGCAGTGGGGATAAACCTCTTTCTCAGTCTTCTGAGGAGCTCCCTGCATCCCAGGAACAGAGTTAGAACCATTTCAGCCAAATTACTGAATCCTCAGAATGTCACTGTTTGTGTAAACATAAAGGATGGAAAATTATTGAAAAAATACAACAGCTTTCAGTGCTATGTCAAACATAGGTTGTGGGTTCAGTGAGTAATGTACAAATATATTTAGTTGCTTTCTAAAGTCACTTTTTATAGTCATTATCATCTCTCTAATAGCACAAATCGCATGCCTTCCTACAGGCCTGGACTATGAATCCTGCCCTACCATGATGGAATGTGAAAACAACGCAGTGGATTCTTTCTGGAGGATGACCTCAATCATTGTAAATATTTTATCAGTGCTGACTTCATACATCTGTGGGTGTGTCCAGTGTGATTCAGGAAAACATTGCTAGTTCAAAACAGATTTAAACCTCTAACTACACTGGATTATTTCCCCTGACACAAACACACCGTTTTAGACTGGCTGCAGTATTTTAGCAAGGAGAACTTAACACTCACCTTAGCTAGATAATGTGTTAAAATTCTGTTAGCTTTGTTAATAGAAACCATATACTAAGCACAGTAAGCACACTGACTGTCTGCTGATTACAGGTCCTAATTTGACAGCCTTGCTGAAAACCCTTACTCACATATCAAACTCAACAGAGAATGTCAAAATGCTTTCTTCTTGTGCTGAAGAAACTACTTATGAATGTGAGAAAATAGCTTGAGAAGAATCATTGAAGTAAACCATGGCCTGTTTGGTTCCTGCCCTTTTTACTTCAGTGACCTGCTAGGGTGCTAGTCTAGTATTATTTTTGCAGTTCTGATATTCTTTGTGGTAAAATTCTTTCCTTGGTTACTGTTGTTTGCAATAAAATACCAAGTTACATGACAAATCTGTGAGATCTGAAAAGCATTGTTATCTATTGCAGTATGCACAGCACAGCTCTGGGGTGATACAGGTCTTGCTGAATGGTTCTGCAGAGGGAGGAGCTTATCCACAGACAGGGTAAGAGAACTGACTGATTTCTGTGTAAGGTCTGATGACTACAAAAAAGAAAATTCAGCCAATTATATGGGCCTTCTGCTGCACAAAGCATGGAAGTGTAGCTGAAAGGACCTGTTGATCAAAGTCTGCTGAGTTGTGTGTACAAACTGTTAATTGTCCCTGGCTGAAGGATTAATACGTAGTGGATGGATACAATCCTTTCAACTCCTGCATTTTACAAACTCCTGTGGCAAGCAAGGTGAATGCTGTGAAAGCTGCCCTAGAGTCAGCCAATATACTGTGGCAAAATGTGTATGTCTTCAAAAAGATGAGTGTTAACGAAATTTCTCTTCAGGGACATGTCCAAATAGAGGATATTGTTACAAGGATTGTAGCTTTTGTCAGGCCTACCAGCAAACTTGGTAAGTTCTAAAGAGAAAGTATTTATTTCTCCATGACCAAGAGTGGATGTAGTTTGAAGTCTATTATTATTACAGAAAGCAAAAAAAAAAAAAGTTTGTTGAGGAGGATAATAGCAAAGATGAGCTTCCTCTTCTTCTTAGTACCTTTTATATTAAGGACAGATGTATTTTTCCTGATTCAGAGGTGTACCACCATGCAGAAGCTCATCTAAGCTTAGATTCAAAATTTATTGTAAAAGTACACCCTTTAGAACTTTCACTGTGTCTGTAGTGACTGCTTACCTGTGGTAAGAAATGCATCCTTCATTACTTCAGCAACTGTCTTGTCCAAGGCAGATCAAATATTGCATTTTTTAAAAACCCATAGAAGAGAGTCTCCTCCTGTTCATGAGGGCTAAAAATGACCATTGAAAAGGCAATTTTATCTCTGGATAGAAGAGAAACAAGAACCATTTTTTCCCAAAACACCTCCTAACTACTTACCTCTGTCCCCCAAAACGTCCATCTTTGTGCACAGCTTTCAGCTAATCACAAAGACTTAAACAGTCTCCTTGGGTTGGTCAAATGGTCAGCTGGGATCAAATCTTCTGCAGATGGTAATACCTGGCAGCAGGGCAATACTCAGAATCTATTATAGATTCCTTATTTTAGAAATGGATTCCTTATTTCTGTTAATTTATAGATTCCTTATTTCAAGAACATCTCATACACACATTAATTCCACCAGTTCCCTGGGTTGCCAGTCTGGTGGTATTTTAACCAGTGAAATCACTACTGGAACTCAGCCTGCCAAGAAGAAAACAAAGCCAGTTACTCCATCTGTTTTCTTTGCTGTGTATCTTCTGGTCCATTTATGACTGAATTTTTTTTAAGAGCTCATGTTTGAAAAAAGCTGAAAGTTGAATAATTAATAGCAGAAAGTAATCTGAAAGATCTGCCTGTCTTCCTAACCATCTCTCTGGTCTGTTTTCAAGTATTTCAAAGCCCCTTTCAAAGTTTATTCAGTTTTAAAGTTTGTACACTTAAATCATCATTAAGTCACCTGATATCATTTCCGTTAAGATTTATTTTTCATTTCATGGCAAAATAACTTTGTTCATTCACACAGTATGAATTTAGTTGGCAGATTTCTTCAATAATAGAAGCCAGTTCAAAAATTTGTTTTACTGAAGTCAGTTCTACATTGTTCCTCCACAGTTTCTGAGACTTCTAGTTAAAGATTTCTCCAAATTTGGGAGCAAGCTTCTTTTTTTCTGGCAATAACATATGCATGACTGAGTAAATGAGTTGGAATCTTTATTTTTTGTTATATTTTCACTACATGTTGGACAGGCTTGGGTGCCTTGGACAGAAAGGCAAACCTGCTGTTACTGCTACTGGTCTCTGGTGAGCTCCCTCCATACCAGACGGGACCAGAGAAAGTAACTCTTGGTATCTGTCCTCCTGTTCTACTTCTCCAGAAATTTAAAATTATTTGCTGACTTCATGAACCAACAGACACTGGCAAGCAGCACATGTCCTGCACTTCCATGGCAGAGCCCCAGTAGTTTGCCTGAAGGCACCAGGAGGACAGACCCACATTGTCACTGCTGGTCCCATCCAGGAAGTGGCAACTAGCGGTCCCTTCTTCTCTGTGGAGGTCTCAGAACATTTAAAAGGGCTCAGAGACACTGTAGTGCTGATAAAGACATTTTAAGAAGACATAGATGTCTATTAGACATCTAATAGACATTTAAGAAGACACATGATAGGCAAATAGCAAATTAGAGGAGAGACCTAGGCCCAGACTTGGACCAGGCATTCGGTGAGGACACAACCCTTACAAGCTTTCTGAGTGAAAAAAACCCTAAAAGATTGGAAATCATTACACTACATCTTGCTAAAAGTGTTAGAAATCTATGGCCTTGAAATGCCAGCATCTCACACACACAAAAAAAAAAAAAAAATCTAGAGACATTAAAATCAACCACTGGATTTCATATCTTCTTAGATTAGATATTATGAGGAAGTATCAAAGACTTTTTGATTTGTTTTTGCATTTTTAATAGTTCATTCTTGTTCACTTTTAGGTGAATTCATTAATACAGAGGAGGAAAAGGACTGTTTAATTTTCATGTTCTTTACAGTTCAAATTTTTTTTTCTTGAATCAGTTTTTTTGCAGATTATGAAATACCTAATCTCCAGAAAGACAAAATCTCACAAGTTGTCATTTGGGTTGTGGATGATATTGAAGGACCAGATCTGTAAGTTATGTCTTCAAAATAAAAATTCATTTCTCCCTTTTGGGCCTGTCTTTAAAATTTCACCTATCTTTTTGTTTGATTATATTGGCATACTACTTAAAACTAAGTATTTGAAATGCTTTCATGAACACAGGAGACAAAACCTGCCATTCTCAGAGAGTATAGAAATACCAGAATTAGAGAAAATAGAAATAAATTGTAATATTAGATCTGGAGCCAAGTCTTGGTTAGATGTGTGTGTGGACTCAGACCCTGAATGAAGATAGAGCATGAACAGTTTTACTAAGAGTCAATCTGAATTTCAGATTAAGTGCTGATGAGTGATACTTCTTTCACTTTGCTGTATGCATGCTGTATGCATTCTTTTCATTTTCACCTATCTTAACTGTTTGAAAATTTGCAGAAGCAGGCAAATACCAACTGGTGGCTCTTTTTCTCTCAGTAATTAATCCAGTAATAAAATGTAGGCATTAAAAGTGTCTAATTTTGCTGGTAATTTAAATAAAGCAAGCAAACAAGTAAGTAATAAACAAATATAACAAAACTGATTAGTCCAAACAGTTTGGACTGTCTGTTGTGTATTTTACCACAATGCTGTGGAGTCTACAGAGCATAGTTCAGATTAGCATTTTTCAGCCTGTCTCTCTAAATCAAAGAATCATATCCTCTGGGAGGGACATAACATACAGGTAATCTTTGTAAAAGTTGTCCTTTTTACAAAGAAAAGCTAAGACAAGCACTGAATCTTAATTTATGTTTCAGTAAATGGATGCATAGAAATAATTGTATATTTTATTAATTGTTTTCTACAATTACTTTGTTGGTCTCCATATGATTTCTTTAGTCATGGGTATTTACTGACCAGCAGGTATGTAGCACTGGCCTTAATACTTTATGTTGGTGCAAGTTTAGAGATCTTAGTAGGTTCTGTAAACTTTCTTATACTAATTGGACTACAAATTAAAAAATCAGTACTGTAAACAGGAGCTTTGTTTAGGATTGTTTCTGGGTTTTTTTTCTCTCTGTATTTTTCTATTATTCAATATTCAAGAGAGAGAACAAGCTTCTAACAACAAGTATAATTCTCATTTATTATAACAAACTTATTCTGTAGAGACAGATAGCATCAACTTTATCACTACCTAAATAGTTGACAAAGAATATTACAAACAAAACACTTACTATTTTACAAAATTATTTAGGTCTTTTTCTGTCTAGTCAAATGTTAAATGTGTGATTATTAGTGAATAGAATCTGAAAATGCTACACTGGCTAAAGCTAATCTTCCAGACTCTAAAAAGGATAAATTGTGAAACAACAGTAATGTAAGCAAATGAAGCATAAAGAACAATGTACACAATTCTTCTGGAGGTGTTATGGAATACAGAAGAGACAAAGTAATGGGGATATACTTTACTAATTCCATCAAGTTCAGTGAAAAGAAATTATATAACAAAAGATTTGCAATAATAATTAAATCCTTCCTCACAGAGATTCCTGTGGAACTAATAGCGTAAAGACATTAGAAAACAGGCTGAAAACTCTTGGTTTTGATGTCACTTGCAGTGACAATTACAAGTAAGTGAAAACCTTTTATTATTATGCTGTATTTGCAGAAGTACCTTATTTATTTTGATTCTTACTGTGCAATACTGAAGTGCCATTAATGTCATGTCTTCAGGAGGGACTGATACATTGGAGGGATGATGTCACATTTTTCAGACTTGGCATTCTTTGCTTGTTTATTGAGCAAAACACTGCATCTTATTATATGACTGAGTGGAACATTGTACTTACTCAATGTCAGACACAGAAGACAGCCTCATGTACTTGGATTTAAAATCTAAACAATAGTTAAAAATGCTATTGAATGTCTGCAGAATTACCAGTTATTCACAATAGGTTTCACAGCTCTAGTCATTCCCATAGATTGTATGATAAATTTAATGAAGGGAAGATTTAAACATGTACTGTGAATTTGTTTCATCTTTTCACATTTGTTTTCCTCAGTTGTCTGCCTGAAAGGTGCTAAATAAAATGGTATTTTCACAGGTCTGTAATGTTCTTACTCTGCTTGGATAATCCTGATGATTCTAAGTGTGCCCTTGCATCGTAAGTAAAAGAAGTTCAACCTATCCTCAGTGTCATTACAACTGAATAAATTACGCAGAAGTCAACAGTTCAACAGATCCCACCTATACCACCTGTTATATATTCCCCATATGCAATACACAGTAGTCTTGAATTTGTTAGTTACTGTGGATTGAATTAGCAGTTTCTATTCACAGATTGTGCACAGCTATCTGTGAGCACCTGCTGTTCAAAATTAGGTGTTAATGGATTCTCATTGATCACACAGTAACACTATATATCATCAATGATGTGAAGTTTATACATATTGCTGTTCTGATATAAAATCTATTACAAATTTGAAGTTGCTTTCATTAATATAATTTCTTGACTAATCAAAGTATAGATCAAATAGCAACAGATCTAAAGGACATTTCTACAACTACTGGAATTTTCAGTTCTAAATTTTGAGGAAGTTTTCTTTTAATCTTCAATTTTGTGTGAAACTTAATCTCTATATTTTGATGTATTTACCTTGGGCCAGTGAGTTATCTACAGAGTGCAGATTACATCCAAGACATAACTTCTTAATTAGCAAGCATTGCTCCCAAACTCCCTACTTATTCATATTTATCTATATTATATGAGGAGCATTAAATGAATTTATTATGTATTTTGGTGAATTTACAGTAAAGATTGCTGTTTTCAATTCTGACTATGTTTCATAATCTATATGCTGTTGCATATATAGGTAGACATAAGATACTTGAACATCTGAATGAAAACCTCCTCACTGTTTGGAATGTTGTAGAATATATCAATACATAAACACTGTTTTGTGGTTATATTCTTTTTATGGATAATCCGTGCTTTATTTCTTACTGTCCTTTCTTCCCTATTCAGGCATATGCAAATTTTTGTTTGTTAATACCTGTGTGATATTACAATGATAACTTCTGCCATGAAAGTCCTGATTTGCTGTCCATGGTTATGGCAGCAGAGGTGCAACTCCAGCTTGCCTGCCTCTGGGAGGGGCTGTAGTGCTTCATGCAGTAGGAGGTGGACATCACCTTCTGTAACATATGTCCAGTTCTTGGTACACACGTACAGAGAAAGTGTGTATTCTCTGTTCTTGCTGGTCACTGGAAACTTTTACTCACCTTGCAATGCAACATGCATTCTTGCATGCAAATTATATCCTAGCACCAGCATATAAATGTTATGAAAATGGTGGGTTTATAAATACCACTGATAGCGCCGGACTTCTTCTAGGCAGTAGATCATAGAACAGACTTCCTGTTAGGGTTTTGATTGGTTACAAAATGCCGCTTGGACAGTGGATTAAAATAGGATTTCCTTGTTCTGCAACTGAATGGTCACCCCAGGACAACATGTCAAATGAAAATACAGTTATCCCCTTGGAAATAATAGCTGTGAACATAGTGACAATATTAACAAACTGGAAGAAAAAGCACAGGACTTTGAAAAATACAATATTTTATTGAGCTGTTAACAGAAGATTTTTCTTCTCTCCCAGGTTTTAAATAATTTTCCTCAAAGTTTTGTGATGTGTGTGTGTTACTCAGCTGAGGACACCTGGATGAGAAGGTTTTTGGCAGCCATTAATGTGTTTTTCCTTTCAGCTAAGGGTGAGCATGCAGTTCTGCAGTACTGCCGCATGGCGTTTGCAGTGTGTGAGCAGGGGAGCAGCCGCCCCTTCCTTTCCATCCATGTCGGTACTCAAAGTAACATAATCCCTGGTGTACTTGAAACACCGGTCTCACACTCTCCTGGGGTAACTCCTGAGCAACTCAGCTGTTCTCATCCTCCTTAGGAAAAGTTTCCTTACTTGTTTCCTTCATGAGCACTGTATTCCATCCTCTATGCATGGCACTGTAATTAAGTTTGATTAATTTCTTAACTATCTCAAATCACAATAGAGCTTCCCAATCTGAATGCAAAACTATCATTTCCTCTCCCTGAAATTTAAGCAATTTAAATACTACAAGCCAATGAATACTTACATTCTTCCCAGAATCGCTCCATTCTCTGCAGTAAATAACACCACCTCCATCGAAACTAGCTGCCTTTTCAGAAAGAGCCTTAAGCAAATGCATATAAATTATTTGATGATTACTTTCTTAGGTACGTTTTCTGTGTTCTGTGATGGTCCATTAACTGACTGGGGACTGGTCAGTAGAAGTATCACTAATTGGAGTGGGTGTCTGTTAGGAAAAGTTTCCTTTGCAGAGTAGGTGCTCTCAGTGTTCATAATTCCATAGTGAACAGTGGAACAGGCATGCAGGGGCTCATGCATCCCTTTCACCAGGGCTGTTTGCTATTACAAGGCTGATAGGTGCCCTCTCAGCCTCCAGAGAATAATGTCCTGAGCCCAAAAACTTCAGAGTTGGACAAGTGACTTTTTATGTCACCACAACTCCCGTTACATGGGCATAGCAAAGGAGAGAGCTGAGTCGGGGTAGCACAAGGATGGCCTAGAGGGTGCTGTAATGGGGTTTCTTGCATGATGGTGGTGCCCCTTAACTCCAGACTTGAACGATGTTCCTGCTGAGTCAAATTTGGACTTCGACTTAAGGTTAAGGTGACACCCTGACGTTAGAAAAAAACGCGTGAGTAAAAAATACCCACTAGATGGCAGAGATGGCTTACAAATGTAAGCAGGAAGGACGCCAGATGGGAGCTGTTAGCGGTGGCACGGATTACTTGCATTATTGCAATGTCACAGAGACATAGAAGTGGATCGGGATACTATTGCACCAAGTGCTGTAAAATACAGTCCTCCAGGACCACTGCTGTCTAGAAGAGCACTATAAAATCACAAGCATAAGGCCAGAGACAGCAAATGGATGTGGAGAGACAATAAGGCTCTTGTGTAAAGGTAGAAAGAAGAGTTCCCAGGGTTTTGCGAAGATATTCTGTTTATAGAATCATGACAGCCAAAGGGAATCTGTTGACAAGCTCATATAAAGAAACTTCTAGCTTAGCACTTGGGCCACAAACTTCACCCTTGGCAACAAACCCCTGATATTTAAAAGAATCCTAACTCAGCTCTGTGCTGTGAACATCCTGTTTGTTTTCTCTTCTTCAGATCTGCACCAGCAGCACAAAGAGGACCTATATCTTCAGACAGAGGAGGCAGCTGGAACAAGCTTATGTTTGTTTCTTTTGCAGGCTTTCTGTTCAGATTTGCTTTAGTGTACTGAGTTAATCAACTGAATCCATTTCCTCCGTTTGACTTAGATGGCTATAAATTTGGCTTCAGCTGATTTCTAACTGCAATTTCATCCTACTTTTGCGACTGGAAAATCTGCCATATTAAAACCTTGCATACTAAATATTGGCTTGTTTTAGTATCAGAAATTATCCTATTGCTACTAGAAAGCCTTGCCCTTCATTTTCTTTTTCTAGAAGAAGTTCATTGCTATTTCCTATTATCTTTATTCTCCAGAATTAAACCGAGAATAATACTTCCTGTTCACATATTTCAGAAAGAAAAATTATATTATGCATACATCACCCACAGAGATTACTTGTTTGTAAAACCATCCTAGCATATGACCTTGGAAACTAAGTGACTGATTATCATGTTTTGGGAAGGCAAAACATAAATTCAAGTGGGAGAGATCTTAGATTGCTCACTTGATACAAGATGCATCTTGTAGGTAAGACAGTGGAAAAGTAAATTAATTTTCATAAGTGGTCCAGTACTTGGGCCCAAATTAAAAACTAGGGTACATCAAGACTCTGGATGCATACTTGCATACAGTATTTTACCACATAATGGCAATTGCTTCATCATCTGCACAGCTGTTCCCCAGATGTGAGGGCCACTGGATAGCAAATAGTCAGAAATACCAGGTCTAGAAAGTTCCACAGTTTTTCTACCTTGTGATTTACATATGTGATTTATGGTATATCAAATTCAGATAAAGAACCTGCCAAGTCAGACACTGGCCTGCTGGCAGTGAACTCGGATACGGGGTTCAGAACACACTGAGAGAGCAGATGCCATCCTGAAGGTTTCTTGGGTTACTTGTGTGAATTCCAGTGCTTCAACTAGAGGCTCCTCTAAACCACCAGGACATCCAGCTACCAATAAATCTTCAGAAAAAAATAGTCATTATACAGAGAATAATTGTACGTAGATATCTTTTAGCTTCTGTACTATTTATTTGTGTTTGTATTGACTGGTTGCCAGGAAACTTGGAGAGGATGTTCCTGTTATCTCAATGAATCCGATTTAAGGGTCCATAGTAGATTTACATCCTTTCAATCCCTGATGCAACTGTAGCATGTATGTTTGAAAGATAAAATATTTAAAATATGTTGTAGTTGCTTATTTGTCTTGCTTCCCTGCCTGTAATAATCTT